>NC_087211.1:23530622-23535622 GCF_015104395.2 Macrobrachium nipponense | reverse complement strand
CAATGGAGACATATTTCCTTTCCAGCACTGAAGGACTTCATAGGTCCCAGTGCTTGGTCTTTTGGCCTAATTTCTATATTACATTCCTTATGGGTATACGTACAAAATGAAGCTACCTAGATGTGAACTTTGAGACTCCTCGACGCCCGTAAGGATTTGAACTTGCACCTGGACTTCTTGTTACCGTCCTTTTGTGGCGGTTGATTACGTAAACAAATAATAATAATAATAATAATAATAATAATAAGTGTTGTTAAATAACTGCTGACGGAATAAGAAACGTATATTGATTTTGCGCGGGCATAAGCGTAAAATCGTTGTGCGTATGTTGAAGGTGCCACTTCGTCTTGTTACCTACGCTTCACCTTTTAGGTGCTATAGTAGATTCACATCACCCGAGCATTTGATGTCTAGGCCAGTCCCTTACGACGCTCCTGATTGACTGTTGATAAGCCAAACACAGGGCTAGACACTCCAATCTCTCTCGAGAGTTCACATGGGTAGTATGCATGTTCCACCTCTCCTGAGGGATACGGATTTCCAGAGCATCCCTCAAGAGAGGTGGAACATACATCCTACCCATGTGAACTCTCGAGAGAGATTGGAGTGTCCAGCCCTGTGATTGGCTTATCAACAGTCAATCAGGAGCGTCGTAAGGGACTGGCCTAGACATCAAATGCTCGGTTGATGTGAATCTACTATAGTACTAAACAGGGCGGATGCTCAGTGGGACGCCTTGTTTAGTACTAACCCCTGAGGGATCTAAGTATTATACAGGCTACTCTCAGTTTTATATTGCGTGGTCAACAAATTATGTATTCATAAACGATATCTAAGCATTAAACACGGCGTCCCAAAGCAGCTTCCGCTATGTAAATTTAGTACTAGCACCTCGGAGTAAGTGATGCGTAGATAACAATCTGGAGTATCACCAACATATTCCATATCAACCAGTCTTTCAAAATGCTCAAACGTCCTTTGACTTTGCATCAACGCTATTCATCTCTCCTCCTTTAAGCACGATCATTTCCAGGGAAATTGTGAAGGAAAAGTCGCCACGATTTTCTTAGCCTTGCCTTTCTCTTTATGAACGTCAGTAATTCCTAAGGAAATTGTCAGGAAAACTATTGCACAGATCATTGCTGAATCCACTCACTATCGTCAACCTAACTAAGTAACTAGCAAATTATATATATATATATATATATATATATATATATATATATATATATATATATATATATATATATACGTATATATATACATGGAGAATGGGGTGGACTTTACTATCCACCCCATTCTCCATGTCATCCAACATTGTTTTTGTCCTCCATTAACTCTGTACTAATATATATATATATATATATATATATATATATATATATATATATATATATATATATATATGGCTATGATTTGAATTTGTGCTCTGTTGTGCTTGGAGAGTATGAAAGGGGATCGTGCTTGGTGGCTTTAACGCAAAAGTGGGAGACATAAATGGTGAAGGTCTTATGAGTAGATTGGAGTTTTTAGAGTAAATGAAAACAGCGATTTAGAAATGTTTGAAAAGGGCTTGATTAGTGAAAATACACGATTTCCAAAGAAAGATATTCTCAAGTATAAAAAAGAAAGAGAAAATGAGAAGGGAAGTGTTTCTCTGATAATGTTGGTACAGAGTTAATGGAGGACAAAAATGTTGAATGTCATGGAGAATGGGGTGGACGCTAAAGTAACTGGAAATTATTGGAGTGAAGCAAAACTTGAGGTAGACGGTAGAGTAGAGGGAATTTTACGTAAAATTAAATCAAACAACAGGCGATAAGGAGGCGAGGAGAGCGCACAAGGAGAAAATGGAGGATAAACTGGTCAGAGTTAAAGACACGGTAGTTGAAGGAGTAAGTAAAACACCAGGATGAGGTCATAGAGCTGTGGGCGAGGTAGGTACAGACGAAAGAGTTAGTCACAAATTTCAGTCAATATTCACAAAGGCCTGTGCACGCCACATAGTAGTTCCGACCTCTCGACATATATGTATAAATAGTGTGTTATATATATAGTATATATGTATATATATATATATATATATATATATATATATATATATATATATATGTATATATGATATATATATATATATATATATATATATATATATATATATATATATATATATATATATATATATATATATATAAGCGAATACCGCAGGAAAATGATAGGCAGAAATCCTATCATTTTCGTGTGGTATCGCTTATTTAATAAAGTCACGTGCATCTACTGTGATTTTTAAGCGCACACACAAACACACACACACATATATATATATTATATATATCACTTAAAATTTATAAAGGTTTCCATAGTCATGTTTTTTTCAACAAATTTAATTACTTTGTCAGTTACAGCACATGGTATCTAGCAACTGATAAACTTTATTAACTGGCCTAAAGCGAAAATTCATGGGAATATTTCAGTGCCTAAATTCTAACCTCTATTTTCAAAAGATATTTATAATATACCGCACTGATTAGTTTTCCATTGCCTGCACTTTACCACATAGGCATCTTTAATAACTTGTAGTTATTTTTCTGGCGTTGAATTCAATCAAAAGACAACCAATCACTCATTAATTTTCTTCTTTAAAGATGCGAAAAAAGGCTGTTTGTTGACTCTTTTTTTATTGTTTTATTTTTTAAATTCATCCCAATCTCTTGCGACAAATGAAACGAGTAAATGTCGCCGAAACCCGGAAAAACGTCCTGGTTTGTAAATATAATCTTTAGAGGAGGTTTACGAGGAATGGCTGTTGTTTCTAGATGATCAATCAAACTCCAGGACAAGAATACGATCTATGGAACTGTGTGGCGGCACCAATTACGTGTCACGAGTCAATCCATCCCAAACCCTCGATTGTTTTTATTTATATAGAGTTTTGGCATCATGCCAACTAAGGCCATTCAGCGCTGAAACGGAAATTGACAGTAAAAGGCTTGAAAGGTGTAGCAGGAGGAAAACCTCGCAGTTGTTAGGAGAGGGTGGACAGTAAGATAGAAGAAAGAGAATATGAAAGGAGGTACAGTAACAGGAATGAAAGTAGTCGCAGCTAGGGGCAGAAGGGACGCTGCAAAGAACCTCAAGTAATGTCTACAGTGCACCGAATGAGGTGCACTGACGACACCGTTCTTTTCTTATCAATAACCGTTTTTGTCAAACCTTTGTCAATCTCTACCTTCTTCCTGAATCTTTCTCTTCACAGTTATTAACCGGATTTCATTTGCTTGAGAGAATTCACGTTGGTGTAACCGCCAGACAGCAGCAGCACTCTCGAATAAGGGCACTTCACTTCTCGGTCAAGGGGAGGCGCCTTTTCCTTAACAACAGACACAAACACCAGTTACTGTCACATGAAAGCTCGAGTTTTTACCTTTCATATGAAAGACGAACATGAAAGCATACAGCAAGGGACTGCGTGTGTGTGTGTGTGTGTGTGTTTTCCCCTTCCATCTTGGCTAATGACATCATCCCCCAAATGGCTGGCGGCATCCTCATACAGCAATTTTGTCTCGTAACTCCTTTTTATCCTTTGACATAACTCTCCCGGACGTGGGGCATATTTGCATCCAAAAGCTTAATCTGCATAAACACGCGACAGGTATTCCAGATGGGGGTGCCGGGGCAGGTGGGGTGGGGTGGGGGGGAGCGTTCTTTGCTATATTCCCCCCCCCCCACCCTCCCCACCCCGAAAAGACATGAATTCCTCGATGGCCACACCAGCCCAGTGGTCCACCTGCCAATACGTCATCCAGTTACATTCCTGTTACGTCCAATCTACGGCTATATTCTATATCCTGGGGCTATCACGTCAGGCCGAAGGAGATGATCATCTCAATTCCCAAGGATGATACGCTGATAGAAACCGGGTTATTGAGTTAAATCATGCATGCTGATGAGAACGGACCTGCGCGGGGCATAACACTGCTAAACTTGACGCTGCCACACGGTCGCCCGTCCTGCCGACGGCTTAGGCACTTCTTCCACTTAAGGAGCCTTCCGGATGTCGCATTGTGGCCGACGCCGGCGAATTTCCCGCGTACATTACGGCCTCATTCGATAGATACAGTCAGAAATAATTCAGCCTCATCTACATTTACTAAGCCCCCGTCTCTTCCAGATGACTCGCGTGTGGTTTTACGCCCCTTGTATATCAAAAGTGGGCTGGACTCTGATACGCGGGATGGTACAAACACACCATGTCATTTAATGCCCCGCAATAACCCCTCGCTAATGCTCTGACCGTCTCTCGTAATGGATCTGTATTTACCAATTCCGCCCGGCTGTACGAATGCCCGCGCGGCGATATTCCTGGCAAATATGATGTTTTTCGCTATGCATATCACTCGCACCGAGGGCACCCTCGGGACGCCCTGAATTTACGAAAAAAGGGGGGACGGAGAGAGAGAGAGAGAGAGAGAGAGAGAGAGAGAGAGAGAGAGAGAGTATTCACGATCCTACCTTGGATCCTTATCTAGGGAAGGACGCCATTTCTTCTCAATCACTGCATGCCCAACAACGGCAAAATTACTCATTCAATGGCTCAGTGTTATAAAAAGAAAATTATGAAATTCACCTAAAACAAAATAGAGCTCTGGCATATTTGAAATAAAAAGCAAGGCAGCTGTAGGTTAAAAAAAAATATCCTACCTTTCAGTGCTAAAAGAATACGTATTTTTCCCGTGTGTAGCAATTACCATTGAACTCTCCCTAGTGTTTTCCTTACCTTTCCTTAGTTAGTTTTCTAAGAACTGGTACCTATAGCTGGGTCACTTAAGGTAGATTCTTGTTTGAGCCGTATGCTTGCGAGACGTTTGTTTGGCGGCCGCTGATTGGCTGGTATCGGGAGGTAGGCAGCGCCCAGCCAATCAGCGCCCGCCAAACAAACGTCTGGTAGGCATAGGGCTCACCAAAGAATCTACCTTCAGTGAACCAACTATAGTGTGACC
>NC_087211.1:23515622-23525622 GCF_015104395.2 Macrobrachium nipponense | reverse complement strand
TACTGCATCGCTGAGAGAAATTACAACGATTCCTTATAGAGGAAACTTGGAGAGATGACTGCCTCGACAGTGGTGGACCACACTGGCATGTTTGAATCCGGCTTAGCTTCCATTTCGCTATTCCTAATAGATGATGGTAGATTGGTTACTGGCTCTAAGGAAAAGGCTGAACTGCTTCATCGAGCTTTTGAAACCGGGTGGGTAATCAGCTAAGCATGTCCCTCTCCCCAATATTTGTCATTCTAAACCTATTCTTACAAAATTTACATTTTGCTCTTGGGGTGTTAAGAAAAATCCTAATAATTTTGATAGCTGGGGTGAAGATCCTGATGGTTCCTTCCCTCCGTTTTTTTAAAAGTATTCCTAGCCTCTTTTCTCCAAGGATCAGTAGATTCTATACATATTTATGGCGACGTAGTATCTTTGCAGATAAGGAGAAGCTTAGTAATACAATGCTTGTTCCAAAGGGTGGCATATCTGAAGGCTGCAGTAACTACAGGCTAACTTCAATTCTCTCAGTGCTCTCCAAAGCTGCAAAAATACTTATTTCTAAGTCACTATACAAATATGTGGAATTCACAGGCTTGTTAGCCGATAGTCAATATGCATACAAGAAGCAGTTACGTACCTGTAATGCTCTTTTAGATTTGACATGATTTTGCAAGAGAACCTTGATAGTTTTTAAGTGTAGAGTATTTCAAACAGATTAAAGCTCCGTTTTCTAGTATTTAGTAAATCATAAGGCACTTGTATACTATGTATATACTTCGGTCTTAGAGTGAGTGTATATGTTTAAGGATTACTACAAGCTTTCCTTACACACTAGCAGCAGGTTGCTGTTGATGGGATCTTTCACGAACCAAGACCTAATATATCTGTTGTTCCACAGGGTAGTGTTCTCGGTCCACTGTTATTTTTAATATATAAAAGTGATATGGTTGTTGGCCTGGAAAACAAGACTGTTCAGTATGCCGATAATGCTACATTTGTGGGTGTATTAAAGTCTTCACTTATGATAAATGACGCTGCCCTTAGTCTCCATAGAGTCGGTAGGGTACGAGGCTGAACTCTAATAAAATGAAAATACTATATATTAGTAGATCTAGAAATGATTTTTAACCCCATCCTCCCTTTCAGGTGGATGAAGCTCTGCTATATTAGTCATAAGCTCTAGCTATGCTTGGTGTAACTTTTGACTTGCATCTAACTTTTGAGTAACATCTAATGAAAGTGTCAGCAAATGCTGCACGGGAGATAGGTAGCGTACGAAAGCCCTCATATATTTACAACAGTGATAAAATCAATGCATTTTAGGTCAATTGCCCTTCCTTTACCAGAATACTCTTCCCCGGTGTGGAGGCAGAGTGGTTCGTAATGGTAGGATTCTGTCTCCCAACATTAGCAGTTATGACTTGGACCATCGACAGATGGTCTCACGTTGTACTTAACAGAGATTTTTTACATTCACAATTAATCCCCGATCCCCTGTTCCAGAGATCCTTTGATCCTCCTCACACCGTCGGACTGGAACAGTCAGCCTCCCTGACGATGTTCTGCAACTGGAACCTCAAAAGTGCAAGTCACGATGCATTGCATGACTACCCGACCCAATTTCTCATCGCATTTCATCATTAACTTACACTTTTATCTACTTTTCATTTGTTCATTATATTCTTATTGTGAAGATTTTTTTTTCTCGTATTTCCTATTACCTTCTGTTACTTCTTTCAAATTACTACCATATTCTTTGGAAGCTTGACTTTCAAATCAATGCTCCCTGTGGGCTTCTTGTTCCATATTAGTGGGGTTCACCTCCTGGATATAATAACAGTAATCTTGATAAGTTCTCCACCGGACGATTCACTTCAAGAATGATGATCCCTCTTTCTACTTTGATGCTTCGTTCAACATTTAACCTGTTTCTGTATTTTCAAATGCAGAGAGTATCCACAGACTTATGACCCTTCTGTATACGACACTGAACGCCTGCTCCAAACACCCAGGGTTTTACAAGCAAGTCGTCCAGGGCTGGCTGGATGCTGATGCTTTTATAAGCGTCAAGAACAGATATCAAACCGACCTACGAGTCTTTTTAATTAAATAATTTCACCTGTTTTTAATGCATCGCCTGTGAAGGGATAGTCTTTTTTTTTTCTTTTCATCTTAATCCCAGTCCAGGTTATAATTCAAATGAGTGCCTCAAAAGATTTATTTTCTATTTCCATTAGCAAATGGCCTGTTTTATTTCAGAACAAATATAATCATTAACGTCGTAGCCAGAGATGCTTCGGAGGGTAATAAGAGGGGAAAAAATGCTCCATTAACACAACTCTACTTAATTAGCCATTATCATTGTGTAGATTTAGAAGAAAATAACAATCATTAAAGTGTAATTGAAGTCTGGGTCGTTTTTAACCGCTCCCGGTGAGATATATATCAGGAGTTTTCATAACCGAAGCAATCAGGGAACACGGCGTCATTTCAAAGGGAAAATTCTCCACTTTTAGAAAATACAGTCACTTCAATTATCATCAATCTGAGCGACGGCGAACAAAGTGCGTCGTTCCAGCTACAGTAACGCCTCTTCATTAAAATCAACTGCTAGATTCTTTCTATGGGTGTGGCAAAGAGAGAAAGAGAGTTTGCAGCTAATCACGATCATAATTTACGTTATGCTCCCTCCAAAGAAGATCTTCCGAGTCTTTTCATCGCCTTCAGTGTCTTCATTTTCTTGAATAAACCTGTTTTCATTCTTCTTCCCAAAGCATATTTTCGACGACGAGACCTCTACTGTATCACGTCGAAGAATATGAAACCTATAAAATAAGATGAGGTTCTACAGTCATGAATGCAGCGTCATTCTTTCCGGTTATCGGTAGACTAAAAGCTGCAGATTTACTGGAGATTTTTAAATAAATCCACAACTCATGGACATCGGAGGAAAATGGAAGAACCTTACACCCTACATCTTGATCTCTCTGCAAATTGGTTCCCATATTTACTGCAATGTTCTATCAAGAAGTGCCACAAAGGATACAGTTCACACTCTTCTTACTTCTTGGGGTTTGCGACTTGTCTTGAGTTTCCTCGAGTTACAGATTCACTTCTAAACGGGCAGTTTTACACGAATAAATTTCCTGTGAATTCTGGTGCCTGTTTATTTTCATTTGCACGTGACTGCAGTCGTTAATGTCGACATTTAACAATGCTGTTTCATGTATAATGAGCATTTTACAGCCGCTCGCCCCTTCAACACAAATAGCATTTCGTAACCGGATTGCCATTGCTCCTTCAACGTTTCCCCTTCATAATGATCAGAAAACAGATTCACCCACCATGATTTCTCGTATTCCTTAACTAAAAGGGAAGGATCAGCAAGCTTTGGAAGCCTCAAATTGATGGCTCGTATGTCTTTCATACAACAAAATCAGTCTACTGCCACCATTAAACTCTTTTCGCACTTAATGCAATCGCTCTGGCATAAAACACCGTTACAAAACTGGAATCGACATCTAATTATCTCATCAACTCCACAATTCCTTAATTCAAAGTGATGTATTGGTTCTCTTCAAGGATGTCGCCTTTTTCAGTCTTCTGTCAAAGAAAACTATTGAGACGACTATTTGTCTGTCCGTCCGCATTTTTTCTGTCCCCCCTAAGGTCTTAAAAACTACTGAGGCTAGAGGGCTGCAAATTGGTATGCTGACCATCCAACCTCCAATCATCAAACATACCAAATTGCAGCCATCCAACCTCAGTAGTTTTTATTTAAGGTTGAAATTAGGCATGATCATGGGTCTGTCACAGCTATAGGTGCCAACAACACAAGCCACCACCGGCCCGTGGCTGAAAGTTTCACGGCCCGCCGATGAGTTTCATGGGCCGTGGCTAAGAGTTTCACGCACCATTATACGTTGTACAGAAAACTCGAAGAAACTTCGGCACATATTTTAAGTACGTTGATTAACTTCGCAGCCTTGCCAATGCCTCGAGCTGTTATCTGAAAATGCATTTATTAAAGCTACTCACCTTAGGAAATCTATCTATAATAAACTATACTCTTGTTTTTTTCCATCTGTCCATCTGCCTGTGGTGTTTGCCTATGGTAACACTGCGTCCCGGGCTTTAGATAGTTACATTCAACAATTATAATAATATCCTATTTCAAATATTAACGGTGTAATTAGCATACAGTAAATTATTAAAACACTTTTCAGTTGCAAATGTACACCCAGATATCCCTTTAATTACCTAAAACTTACACATAGCGTAATTATTTAAAGCCCGGGACGCAGTGTTACCATGCGAAAACACCACAGGCGGATGGACAGAAGGAAAAAACAGAGTATAGGCTTCCAGCTGTTATCAGAAAATACATTTATTAACACTGCTGACCCACGCAAATCTTTCTATAATCTAGACTTTGTGCTGTTATCAGAAAATACTTTTATTAACACTACTGGTCTAAGGAAATCTACCAATAATCTAGGCTTTGAAGGGACAGCTATGACTATGGATATTAATGGGGCTTTAATTAACACGACATAAAAGGGACAAAATCGCAGCCAGAAAATAAGTTCTTCAAGCGATTCAGAAAGAGATCACTGAAAGTTTCCCATTCATTCATGTTTACCTTTTCGTTGTCATTCTCGAAATGAGACTCTTAGCTACAGCAATCGAACATTTCCTTACAAAAGATACCAACCAACAGCAAAACATCTCCACTCTGAGGGAGGGAAGGGAAGGGTAGCGTTGACGATTAACATTACTGATTGTGGAAATAGCCCTAAGAGGAAAAACACTATATATTTCAAAGAAAATTAATTTACCATAAATAAAGAAAATGATTATTGGATCTTTGGAGGTTTGATTACGTATGATCAACGTAGCTTCCGGCAAAAATTAGAAAAGAACAGCAAATAGATGGGATTTGTAGTCTCCACATAAAAAATATGTTGGGACCCATGTTCAACCACATACGCGAGCACACAAACATACACATACAACCCCCCCCCCCCCCACACACACACACACACATATATATATATATATATATATATATATATATATATATATATATATATATATATATATATAATGGATAGCTAAATTATTAACAGACATACGTATATATATCTGTTTATTAATATTTCAACCATTCAAATATGTATCAACGATATTAATTGCGTCTGCACAAGAAAATCACGTGAAACAATTCAATTTGGCGAAAACTGACCGAAAATGTTGTTTTACTTTAAAATTAAGAAATTCGAGTAACTGGCACATTTCCGTATGTTTATACCACTACACGAAGTGGGAGGGACTTTCTCGACAAAAAAATAAGTATAAACTTCAAATGAGACTGTAATCAAGGGCAAAGAGAAAACGTTCCAAAGCTTAGAAGATGAACGAAACCAGAAATCGATGCGTTCATTCAAAAGAACGATCACACTATATGAACTCTTCACTCCTCCAAGTAAAACTACAGCATCGCTTTAACACAGCCAGCGGGTACTGTGAATGTACATCTTGATTTCTCTTCAACTGTTCAAGGAGAGGGAAGTTGATGATGGAATCTTATATGTGTGAGAAATGCCAACACTACACATTGTTGGACAGCGCCATCATGAAAGGTGTTCGTAAAATCTCGTCCGACTCCACCAGTGTTGAAAGGCTGGAAAACCACGAGGGCGTTCCGATGGTTCCAAGACTCTTCTTAGACATAAACTCTTGTTGACTTCGAGCAAAGACTGGTGACTATATGGGCAAAACTAAAACGGAAAAAATAGATAATTTTATTGGGGGTCGAACTTTCAGCACTGAATATGAAAAAAGTGTCTGCGTGTCTTTGCTCAGTAATATATATTTATATATATATATATATATATATATAGTATATATATATATATATATATATATATATATATATATGTGTGTGTATATTATATTCATTTGGCCATGAGTCCTAAAATTTTCTAAAGAGCAATTTCAGCTCAAATTTCGAAATACTGTTCTCTATGTCTTAACATGAATCTCCTTTAAATTTCAACAGCATTTGTCCTCTGAATGTCTATAAATTCACACAAATCGAGATTAACATACGGGGTAGCTGCTCCTCCTGTTGACGAACTACCAAAGTTACGTCGCACACAAACTAGACCTCAGTATTTTTTATGAAGTTCAGCTTTTAAGTTCTTGTGCTAAGTATTGGAAAAAAAATAAATAATTCGCAGTTTGTGCAGTGGTACTTGCGATCAGTGAACATTTAATTCTATCGTAAGTGTCATTGTCTTATTCTTTTTTAAATATGCGACTTGTATCCGAAGACTTCTTAAAAAAGGACATTGCAACTTGAGTTCAGCTCAGCCACTTCACTCGCACTTTCAAAATGGAAATCATCCAAAGCACACAGACGTGGCAGTCCCGCTGCCCAGGTACAGGAGCAACGCCTTGTCCTTCCGCTTCGTTATCCTCGAAATGGACCCATCCCCCATCAAATGACCGCCGGAAGATTCCTCCACATAAATATCTATTACATTACCTTCTATTTTACCTCGTCGCGATCGCCAATGTGCGCCAAAAAGAGTCCATAACTTGTGCTATTCGCCCTCCTGGATTTGGAGGTCCTTGGGGAGTACCAGAGGAGGCTTCGTCCTGAGGCGACGGGGGATAACTTAGGGCAGCTTCGGAAAAGCGTGGAGACTGGAGGTGAAGGACGGGGGTGAGGGGGGAGGGGGGCGTAGATATGACCACTAGACTTGGTCTCTCAAAGAGCAAAATGCGGGAATAAAATACGCATTACATTTGATGGTCAGTTCTTTTTACAACATGGGGACAGAGTGGAAGGCAAATGGGATGGGGCGCGGCTTCAGATGTTATGCACACGTAAATACAACCACTCGAGGCTATAAGAATGATGCAATATCCAACGAGTGCAGACTGTCTTTGCAAGGTAAAAATCAAATTCCTAACAGCGAGTACGGTGCGAGTGAAGGACACTGAGCAAACAAGGATTTGCATTTAATCGTCAGTCGTTACTGGTACCGCGTGTGCGGAAAACTTCGTGAGTGGCAACAACTTGAGAATATGGCTGCACTATCTAGCAGAACAAAATTCTCAAGCACATACATAAATATGTATTCGTTCAAAACAACTGGTGAAAGTATTCATATCAGTCAGCACACCACCCAAGTCAAAAATCGGTCTTTAGCTTTTCGCAAGGCTATGATGTCAAGTCTTCATTCACCATGCAGCGACCTACGATGAATGGATTCCTCTTCTAAATAATGGAAAACCAGCCTCTACATCAAACAAATGATCCAGACAACCTCTTTTGTCCAAATTCACACTCCTCTTCTTCTATAAAGACCGAGCCAGATAGACTCAGTCATTTCATGTTCCTAAGTTCTCTTCTGTCATATATTTTATCATAAAAATGGACGGCTATTTTCCATAATTTCTCCTTTTACATACTTTCCATCATCGAGACTTACAACTTCTTGGTAAGCAATTCATTCACAAAGTCATCTACCTAGTAACATCTTCAACTCCTGCTAATTTCCCGTCCTCAAACTGCTATCGATTTCATTGCAACCTGGTCAACAGTCACTTTCATAACTAATTAGAAATTATATCAACAGTCACTTTCATAACTAATTAGAAATTATATCAACAGTCACTTTCATAACTAATTAGAAATTATATCAACCCTCTCAGCTCGACTTCATTCAGCTCTGCTACTTTTAAATTCTCTTTATTTGACAACTTGAAAACTGCCTCCCGTTGACGAAAGATGGCAAATTTGTAACGTTTCATTGTATCTTTTATTGCTAACTTTCTCTCTCTCTCTCTTAGCAAAGCAGTCCGCTATCTATAATAATAAAATCTGAGTGGATCTTGTTTGTCTTCCGCCGGGTGAGAATAGGGGAGACAAGAAACAGACACCCACCACATGCAAACCTGTCTGTCCGCCCAGGGTGGGGACGGGATAGGTAGGAGAACGGGGGGTAGGGAAGACATCTACCGTCCTCCTGCAAACCTGTTTGTCCGCCCCTGGTGATCGGGAGGGTAGGGGAGACAGCAGCGCTGGGTTCCAACACACGTAGTTTCATAAAATAAACAACATCCTCCATCCAACATTTTATACATCTCACCATCTCATTTAGTCCCGCATTCTTCTTCATCTTGTTTTCGTTTCCTTTTATCTTACAAAAGTGCTCCAGATTATATCGCTTCTTTTCACCTTTACTGGTCTTTCACTTAACCTCCCTTACCCACAAAACACCTCCTCAAACCCAAAGGACTACAAGAACCTGTTCAATCACTATCAGCTTTTATCATCTGTTGTTGCTCATGTTTGATTCCTATGTTCTTTATACTATTTCTTATCTCACTTTTTGAAACTCACTCACCCTCACGATAACTGCCTGAATCCTTCTGCTACAGTCGATGTAACCTTGCTTTTTCATTTTTTACTCAGCTAAGCAATGACCAGATCTACCCCCGCTGCTTCTCTTACCAGTCTAGGCATCAACTATACGTCGACTTTAACGCTATTCACTCGGTGTTAGGTAGCACAAGGCAAAAAAATAAAAAATTAAAATGAGCCTTTACTCACCAATGCACCAACTATGAAAGAAAGGCAAACGTGAGAAAGATAGCAAGACCAACGGTAAAAAATAGGAATAATGGTATTTCGGCAGAGAAAAACCAAAATTGACAGGCCTGCAAAAAATACGCCAAACGCTACGAACAAAGGAAACCTGGCCACTGTGACGATAAAAAATAATGGCATGAGGAAAAAGTGATGACATTCGCGAAAAACATAATGAGGTAAGGGATGACGTCAAAAAATGGAACAATTCAACATTTAAGAGAAGGAAATCGCTAACCTGGTGATGAAAATGTCTAATTTTAGGTTACAGAAACAACAGGGCCATTCATTTTATGCCGATACAGAACTTCACCTGGCTGAACAGTAGAAAGGTTAAGTAAGGTTAAACAACTTCTGACCATAACAACCAACCAGGGACTCATCCAATTTTTTGTACAAATGTGAAGAGACAGGTTATATTTCATGCAACTGTATTTTCATAAATTTTATAAATATGCGTCAATACACGAACGAATGCATTTGTCTATGGAAGCTCATATAAAAGCCAGGTCTATTGTCACAAAAATTGTGAGAATTCAACACTGAATGATGAACCTCCTTTTCTGACGTTGTATTGTATGCACACTTTTGAGGGGAAAACAATGCCAAGTTTTACCTTTGTGGATATACTATTCCCCGATTGTTTCATCACTGGTTTCCCTCTTATTTCGAAATGATGCATTAATCGTAATGTAGGAAGATTAATGAGCTAAAACGGCTTATTCCTCTTTGTTTGCATTAATCTCAAAATCCCGCGTTTTGCAATTAAACTTTTAACAAATGCAGCTTCTCTTTTTCGCTTTATTTTCTGGAATGGCTTCTGCTCAGAGAGAGAGAGAGAGAGAGAGAGAGAGAGAGAGAGAGAGAGAGAGAGAGAGAGAGATATCAATGAAAGCAACCACAATTCTGGAAACTTCCTCCACCAAAGGTGTCTCCTTCCCTCAAAAATAAGGAAACGTCCGCACAAATACGACACTCAGCGTTCGTTGCGGCATTAATGTATCCGTAATCAAGACGAACGGCGGACGTCCCCGACAGATATTGTGATTGGGGCGTCCTCTACATAATTCATTCAATAATATGTTTTTGCCTCATTGAATATAGAGACTCGGTACACTCGGAGCGGGAGAGGCGTAGTACACCCAGCCATGATACGGGTGATTTCCTGGCTGCCGGGAATTCGGATTTCCCCCCTTACGGACGGGTGGCGCGAGGCACTCTCTTTCGACAAACGATGTAGTCGTGCTTGTCGCCCCATTGATAGAATCCAACTGAAAAATGAGTCGCTCCTCCGCCAGAGATCACTGCGAGAATCGCTCCTACGCCCTCGTGCATTAAGGAAGATAA
>NC_087211.1:23513606-23515122 GCF_015104395.2 Macrobrachium nipponense | reverse complement strand
CATTAAGGAAGATAATGACGTCCTCCCGGGGTCCCCACAGGGGGACGAGATTCTCGCTCCCATGTAAGGATGTCGGTTTTCCTATGTTGCGAAAAATTAACTCCAATCAGCAAAGCATTTTTAAACGCTATTCTTTTGCTCACAGAACGGAGAGAGAGAGAGAGAGAGAGAGAGAGAGAGAGAGAGAGAGAGAGACGCCAATTATATAGTTCTCCAAAAAGGAGACTATTATTCGTTACCCGAGCTTCCACAAAATTATATCTCTTACTTGATTAAAAAAAAAAGAAAAAAAGATAAAAAAAATCCTTTTAAAACAACAACTAGGGATCATAAAACGGTATAGGCATCCTGACTATTACTGGTATCCTACTCAGTGGTGTCATTGGGGGGGGGGGGGGGGGGGGGTAGGGGGGGGGGGGGGGGGGTGGGGGGGGGGGGGGGGGGGGGGGGGGGGGGGGCATGGGGGCATGCGGGGGCTGCCTCCCAGATTTTGGCCATGTCCCTGGTTTGCCCCCCCCCCCACTTTTTTAATGAAATATTATATATAAATTAATCATTATTAAATATACAAGAGCCACTAACTATACTTTGTTTTTTTTCCATCTGTCCACCCGCCTGTGGTGTTTGCGTATGGTAACACTGCGTCCTGGCTTTAGATTGTTACGCTTTGTGTAAGTTTTTAGGTAAATAAAAGGATATCTGGGTGTACATTTGCAACTGGAAAGTGTTTTAATAATTTACTGTATGCGAATTACACCGTTAATATTCGAAATAGGATATTGTTATTATTGTTGAATGTAAGCTTAATGTCACTATCTAGAGCCCGGGACGCAGTGTTACCATGCGCAAACACCACAGGCGAGTGGACAGATGAAAAAAAAACCGAGTATAGTCACACAACATGATTTGGTTATATTGCTAACACTCATAAATCTGCCTTTGATTGCTTATACAGGTTACTATTGATAGCTGTAACACTTCCTGTTACTAGTGCTTCTTGTGAAAGAAGTTTTCCAAAATGAAAATAGTAAAAACACATCTTAGAAATTCAATGACTAGTGAGAAATTAACTAACACTGCATTATTATCAATTGAAAGTAAACGGGCCGAGAGTATTGGCTTAGATAGTTTTGTAGATGAGTTTGACAGCCGACATGATAATCGTAGAATCAAACTACATTAAACATTGTCCCGACATGGTCCATATCTGTTTTGTGTTTAAATGTGTATTATAAAAACTTACCATTCTTTAATAATTGCATATTGTTATGAATTTGTATATAGTTTTGAAAGTCGAAACATTTTGAGAAGTTTCATGTTAAGCCCCATATCTGTCCGTTCACTTCATTAATTAATACCTTTCCTTACTTTGTTTAAATGTGCATTATACAAACTTGCCATTCTTTAATAATTGCATATTGTTTGGGATTGATATAGTTTTGAATGTGAAACCAGCATTTTCAGAATGGTCATGACATGATCCATATCTGTCTGTTCGTTTCATTAGTTAATACCT
>NC_087211.1:23476106-23511106 GCF_015104395.2 Macrobrachium nipponense | reverse complement strand
ATGAAAATAATGATAATAAAAAATAAATAAACTAAAGGAGGGGTGGAGTTAACCTGCCAGAGCAAGGTCAAGAGTAAAACTGACGGCAGAACGAAAAGTAAAACAATAAAGAACAACAACAAAGTTTTATATATATATATATATATATATAATATATATATATATATATAATAATAATAAAAAATCATCCGTTTCTCCTAATAAAGGGTGGTTCCAATGTTTAAACAAGACAGTATTGGTAGAGCCTAAACTCTTATCTTCCACAGTCACTCATCCTCCTGGATGTCAAGGCCTCTGCGTTTCCACTCTTCTTCTGGCCCACCTCCCCAGCACTTTCTGGCTTCGGTTCTCCTTCCTCACGACGCCTCCCAATTACATTTCAGCAAAAGTTATCTATAAAATTCTTTACAGACTTAAACGTCAAATCTTTGCCGATAATTTGCGGAAATGACATCATTTGGGTGAATTTGACAAACCACCTTCTTCAAATCTACATCGTAATAACAAACTTGTCAACCAGACCTTTTCTTCAATGAAGAAGCCAACATATTTCAAGACAAAAATAAATGGACAATTTTTTTTCGAGTACCTTCTACAAATTAAACATCTGGTTGCAGTTCAAATTATTTCAAAACACTTTAAACTATGGTTAATTGATCTAATTGTTCTCGTTAGCTTAAATGTGTTCCAATGAATGCAATTTTCATTGTTATCAGGTCCACAAGGAATGCACAGTCGAAGATACGACAGTGAATGTGGACTTATTTTTCACTAAACATTTTTTTCCGCTTTGTTGAGGTTCACTTGACAATCATATCTGAACGGCTGAATTTATTCTTATTCAAAGTAAGAGACCACATTCACAAAATTTCAGGCTTCTCATTGAAGTTGGCAGAGAATTTTGAAACGCTTTTATTGATGGAAATAACAATGAAAATATTTGAAGGAAAAATGAGACTAAACTTCCTGTAAATATAAAATTCACCTCCAATGAAGGAATAAAACAAAAATAAAAATTTCTTATTCTCATTTTCGCATTATAGATATGCAAAAAATACAAGGAAATTTTTTTTACAAAAATTAAAATGCCAAATCATATATGACTATACAATCGTTTTTACACTAAGCAATTGGGATTAGCCAAAATACCCAATCCAAGATATACAAACAAAGATACACAGGAGCAGACTTTCGGGGGATAATCCATTTGGTTGGAAAAAGTGTTTCTTTCAAAGTGATTCTTTTATTATATAATCAAAAGTCAAACACGCAAAAACGCATACACGCACACACATACACAACACATATATACATACACACACACATATATATATTATTGATTAATGTATTAATGCAGTACGTTTATGCGTCAGTATATAGCAAGCATTTTCTCATGCTAGGGAATGGATCCGGAGAATAACAAGTATTTTAGCTTACATCATTTGCGTACTAAATCAAGAGAGAGAGAGAGAGAGAGAGAGAGAGAGAGAGAGAGAGAGAGAGAGTGTGTGTGTGTGTGTGTGTTTGTGACTTTTGATGACATAATTAAAGAATTGCTTTGAAACAATTGGAAGAACCTAACAAAAAAAATTTATATATATATATATATATATATATACATATATATATATATATATATATATATGATATTATTTATAAATACATATGTTCACATACATATATAATATATATATATATATATATATATATATATATATATATATATATATATAACATATATATAATATATATATATATATATAAATATATATAATAACATATATATAAATATCTATATAATATATATATAATATAAATACAAATAATATATATACATATATATATATATACATATATATATATATTATATATATATATATATATATATATATTATATATATATATATGTCATATGTCATTACCGTGATTCATAATACATACATCGAGCCGTAAAATGTCCTTTAATATCTAATTCGCGCTCCCTCGGAATTAATACATTCTCATATATGTTAACCGAAAGGGAATTTTTTAGTCGATAAGAAATTCGTCGGCTCTGGACGCGAGCCATCAAACCAACAAATTCACTTTGCGTCCAGAAGTCGTTGGCTCGATGGTTCGTGCCCGTGAGCCGACGAATTTTTTATTGACTAAAAAATTCCCCTTCGGTTAACATATAGGAAAACATATTAATGCCGAGGTACAGCGAATTAGATATTAAAGGACATTTGTAGCTCGATGGTTGGTGTGGCAATACTGTATTGGCCTTGGTGTGGCAATACTGATTCTGAAGAAACGTAAACAACGCAACTCTTAATAATTCGATATTTTGGTGTGTTTTTATCGTGAAAAACTAATCTTCCGATTGTAGCATAGTGCATGAGTGGTCAGTGCATATAGTTGACGGTGTACATAGGGACAAGAAATACACCGTTGTGATTTTATTAGCAATATACTATCGGTGCCTGACCCTCCGTCAAAAATTTCCTTGGTTGCCATGACAACGGAAGTTGTTTACTCGTTTTCAGTGAATGTTGTAGAGGAATAACTAAGCAAGTAGGAAGGAAAAGTAACTATTTTTCACCTTTTTATTTTTGAGGTATATTAACACGAGATTTTATAGCAGCAAATTGATAAGTGGTTTGTTGGTTTACGTTATTTATAATGCCTAAGTCATTAAGTGAGCTTCGAAAACTTTCAAGAAGTCAGATTAAAACTATAAATAAGAATGAGCTAATCGACACCATAATGGCAGAGCAAGACCCAGATGATGTCGCATTGCGTTATGTAACTGAAAAATTGGATGACGTAGTGCAGGAGATTGCTCAGCTGAAATGTGCTATAACTTCCCCTGAGAATGTTTTTGTTAAAAAAGAATCGATTGAAACTAAAAAGATCAGGTAAACAAGCAATCTGACATAATAGTCAAGCAGCAGCGTTTTCTGGAAATATTAGACAAGAAGGAACGAGAATGTAATGTGGTTTTGTTAAGTGTTCTCGACGATGGTGAAGCCCTTGATGGTTTGATTGAGGACGATGCTAAAGTTAGGAAGGTTTTTGAAGTAATAGGTGCATCTGGCAACATCTCATCCGTTCGACGGCTTGGTCAAAGGAACGCGGCCGAGGGTTCCCGAAGGCGTCGCCCAATCCTGATCACTGCAGAATCAAGAATAATTCGAGATGGAATACTGGAGAGAGCAAAGGAGCTAAAGCAGCGTGATGAAGTCTACAAGAAAATATTAATCAAGAACGATGTTCCTCCAAGTGTGCGAGCGGAATGGAAGAGGTTATATGAAGCAGAAAAGAGAGAAAAGGAACGTCCAGAAAACGTTGGATGTGACATTGTATTTAATGCTAAGGAACGCAAATTGTATAAAGATGAGGTTGTTATTGATAAATGGGGATTGTTGGGTTTTTAAATCGACCACGACAAGTTACTCAACCTTTAAATGTTATATCCTGGAATATAGGCGGTTGTAAAACCAAATTAGAAAAGAAAAATGTTGGAAATTCTTATTACAATATGATATCGTAGCTTCGAATGAGGTAAAGACGTCTTTACCTGTTTGTCTGCCCGGATATATTTCTTACATGAGTTATGATAGGGACCATTCGCACCGCGGTGGGACAACTGTATTACTAAAAGATATTCTATCTCAAGAGGTTGTAAATGTGGACACAAGCATACCTGACCAGGTATGGTTTCAGTTACGATTGATGCCGAAAGTAGTATTTGGAGAATGTTATATCCCGCCGAATGACTCTCCTTATTTTTCTCACAGGGAATTTGCATCAATACAAGAAAGGTTAATAGATAATTATGACGATATCAAGTTTATAATAATAGGGGATTTAAATACGCGGTTCGGTAGAGGTGTGAGGGAAATAAGTAATACCGGAGAATTTTTCTACTCAATTGTCGCTGATGACGTGAATATTCCTAATGATAATGCCTATGTTTTAACAACAATTTGTAAGGATCATAACTTGTTGGTGGTCAATAATCTGAAAACTTTTGACAAACACTTTGTTAGCAGCAAGACTTATAAGCAGGGAACTAGATGCGTATCCGAATTAGACGTATGTGTAAGGCCAATACAGTTGAATTCTATAGAATCATGTCATGTACACCTAACCGAGAATTTGCCTTCTGATCATGCGCCAATAACCATTAAAATGTCTAAAGATAGGATCGATCTTGATCTTGTGTTAAGGTGAGCATCTTTTTTGGGTGGCCATGCATCACTAATGGGATGTAAGTGTAGCGGTTTGGTAAAGAAACCAATTAAGTATAAAAGGATTGACCGGAACAAGTTTAATGTCCGAATTTTAGGTATGAACATAAATACAGATGATTTTATCAATAACGTAAATGATTTTGCTTCTACTGTATCGAATGTTTTTATACCAGGGTTCTGAGATGTGTAAGAGTAGTGCGGAAATGTAGGAGAGGATAATGGGAAGCATATCCGGCCGCTGGGACTGTCTCCTTCGGGACCATGATGATTCAAGAGTTTGGCAGGCTATAGACTGGAGGGGGAAATTTCAGGCAGAAAATAAAATTAATGGAGTCCCACAGATGAGGATTTCAAAGAATATTTCGAAAAGAAAACAGCCTAGTTGATGAAAATATACAGTCATTTGTAAATGTCCCTATCCTAGATGATCAAATAACAGTCGAAGAAGTCCAGTCCCAGATCAATAAAATTAAACCTGATAAGGCTTGTGGTCCAGATGGGGGTCTCCCCTGGTGTTCTTAGGTTGCTTCCAGTAGAATGGTTGTTGACACTCGCCACTTTGTTTAACGCCCTTTTCCTGCCTGCATCTTATCCTAGTTTGTGGTCCTTGGCCAAGTTCTATACTATTTTTAAGAAAGGCAACAGACAGGAACCCAAGAATTATAGAGGTATCACAGTTATTAACGGTTTAGCAAAGTTGTATGATATGATTCTTTGTTCACGACTTGAAACATGGATTAAGAGTTACAGGGAACAGGCTAGGGCGAAGAGGGGACGTGGTTGCATGGCGAAATGGGACAACTCATCGCCGCCATCTCATCTGCGGCCCAACTTATCCCCGGCCCAACTTATCTCCGGCCCAGCTCATCTCCAGCCCAACTTAAACCCGGCCCAACTCATCACCGGTCCAACACACACACACACACACACACACTGCAAGGCAGTGTAAATAAAAACGAAACAACAGTTACTCAATTACCAATCCTACTATTTGTAAACAAAAATACCGAACTATGAAATCAAAGTTTGTCAACAAAAACGTTAGTAATTTTTAACCTTTCAACGCATGACGACAATTACTCAATTGCCAATTACAAACAAAAGTACCCAAGTATGAAATCAGATGTTTGTCAACAAAAACGTTAGTAATTATTAACCTTTCGATATATCACTTTCAGTTTTACATTCTTTCAGTAAACCCATTACAATGGAGACAATTTTAAGTCAGAGAGGCAAAGCGAAATTTTCTCATGATGGCTATTTGTTCATTTTCGACAAATTCAGCAAAACGGACAGCAATTTGATGTTCTGGAAATGTGATCAGCTCGGCAGGTGTAAAGCGAGAATACACACAAGATTTGGAAACGTAGTTAAAGTCTTGAATACTCACCCCCAATACTCTTCACCGATAAAAGTAGAAGTAGAAAGGACAACTACAAAAATTAAAACCAGAGCTGAAGAGACGATGGAAAACCCAAGTGTAGTGATGAATGAAGTTTTATGTAATGTTGCCCAAGCGGTGCAAGGATCACTCCCGAATTCGTCGGAAACGGAATCAGATTAGTGCCTCTCCGCCAACTCCAGTTGACCTAAATCATTTAGCAATCCCTGATGAATATTCGACCTACGAAACAGAGCCAAATCAGAAGGAAGATTTTTTATTAAAAGACAGTGGTCCCAGTGAAGATAGAATTTTGCTATTTGGAAGGAGAAGTTGTTTGCAACATTTGGTATCAGCAGAAGTTTGGTATGTAGACGGAACGTTTAAGATTGCTCCCACGCTATTTTCTCAGGTGTATATTGTAATGGCTCAAAAAATCAGAGGTGTCATTCCAGTGCTTTATGCTCTATTACCTAACAAACGGAAAGTTACATATTCAAGGCTATTTAAAATGATAAAAGAATGTCAACCAACAGTAAACCCGAAATCGGTTGTATGTGATTTTGAAATTGCAGCATTTTTGGCAATCAAGGAAAATTTTCCACAAGTCGAACTAAAAGGGTGCTTCTTCTTTCACCTTAGCCAAAACATGCAAAAACACATGGCGGCTATGGGTCTAAGTTCTCGCTATAATAACGATAGCCAGTTTTGTTTACAAGTAAAGATGATACTGGCGCTTGCATTTGTACCTGTCAATCATATTGATTCACATATTGATGTCTTAGCTGATGAGCATGTGCCAATCTTGAACTGGCTTGAAGACAATTATATAGGTCGGTTAAACAGACGTGGAAATAGCAGACGTGCACCACTCTTTCCATTGGAAATGTGGAATTTGTATTTTCGAACTTTGAATCATAAAGATAAAACAAACAACCATGCAGAAGGAGCGAACAGAAGATTACAAAAGGAATTAGGAATGGGACATCCTACACTCTGGAAATTCATAAATGCACTTAAAAAAGTTCAGAAAGGTAGAGATTTTTATTTGGAATCACTTACAGCAGGCAGTTCACCACCCGCCAAATTAAAAAAGTACAGGGATACTGATTCCCGCATTCTTAAAATTTTCATGGATTTTTTGTCTTTAATTATATGGTGTTAATTTATTTTTTATTTTGTGTCATGAAAGAGTCATACTTGATTCTGAATAAAGGTGTTTTTAATATTTACTGAAATTTTCATTAATCACTGCCGGAATGAGTTGGGCCAGGGATGAGTTGGGCCAGGGATGAGTTGGGCCGGGGATGAGTAGGCGGCGATGAGTTGGTGGTGATGAGATGTACCCCATTCATGAATATTTGTGAGGTAAAAAAAAATGAGAATAAAAATAGCTTTTTGGAGTATGATTTTTTTATATAAATGTCAAATTTTGTTCTTAATTTTGTTTGCCATATGATAACTCTTAGTTTTTGTTTTATTGTTGTATAAGATAAAAACCTGTTACTCTTACTTTTGTGTATATAATATTTTGTATTGCCAAGTGTGGTGTTTTGCCTTTTGTTGGACCAAATGTAAATAATTACTGTAAATATGAGCTATGTATAATTATTGTTGTGGTCAATATATATAATTTTATATATATATATATATATATATATATATATATATATATATATATGTTGCTTCTTTTATAATACATATATCTTCTCTTTGACTGTATAAAATGTTATATAAAAGAGTTTTGCAACATTTTCAGATTCCTTAGTTAGCTTAGAGTTAACAGATGTCTAAAAATGTATGTTCTGATTTTGCCTAACATAATTTAAAAGTCAATATAACGTAGAATAAAGAGAGAGAGAGATTAATTTTGTCTATTCCAAGATAGAAACTGTTTTGGAAACCTGTCAACACATTTGATTAGAGGAACTCAAGATCTCTGTGTTGTTTTCCTAACCTGTCATCACGTCTGATAAGGGACTTCTGTTTCAGACGAGTACGTGTCTGTTGAAGCTTACTACGTACATGACTGGTTTCAGACGCGTACTTCTTTGTCGATAACCATGTGAAAATTTCATGATTTTTCTGTAAAGTTACATCATATTAGAAGCTTCTACAAAGATTGCATCATCTTTCACATGCCCAAAACATTTTGTACGAAAAGAGAGCAATCTTTACAGATTTTGAATCCCTGGCATTCAGACATCTCTCTCTCTCTCTCCCTCGCCATACTTGATATTAACGTAACGTAAATTGGTCACTCGTAACTTTTAGATTTCAGATTTGATATTTCTTAGAGTTATTTAGTATTATTTAGTGCTTTTTGTGGAATCTGAACAAACATTGTACAAGTGTGTAACGGCACCTTTTCTTTGGTGAAATATGGTGAATTGGTGAAATTTTAGAGCCAGCTGCAGCAGAGAGAAAATTGGTACCAAGGTAAAGTATGTTATTGAAAATTTATTAGTTGCAACTAATAGTTACAGTGGTTTCATGAAACAAGTTTAAATTTTTACACATTGCAAATTTTTGTTTTGTGTTTGTTTCATTTGAAGTGATTTTTTATGCATTTATCCATTTTTCTTATTGAAGTGATTTTTTGTGCATTTATCCATTTTCTTATTGAAGTGTGTTTTTATTTTATGTTCTGTGTGATTAGTACTTTTTACTATTTTGGTATTTTACACCTTTTTCTGTGTTTTCATTTGCATTCACAATTTAATTAACTTAGTTGTTTTTATTAATTAATCATTGCACATTTAATTGAATTTAACACTTGTGAATTAATTTTCATTTACTTAGAATTCTTTTCAAGTTTCATTGTTGCCTAACACTTGTGAATTAATTTCCAAATTTTTAGTTATTACCTAACACTTTTGAATTTTGATTGAATTAATTAATTTTCTTGAATTTTGTGATAAATTAATTTTGATCTAATTTTACTTAATTAATTCAAGAATTAATTAAACTTTGCTTTATTTTCAAGTAACAGTAATTTTCCCTGATATTGTGAATTTCACTTATAAATTTTGAGTTTGATAATAAATTTTTGTATTCAAAATTTTTATAAGTGTTTTCTTTTTCACCAGTATAAGTAAGTGATTATATATTATATGATTTGCTTAGGTAGAAACATAGAGGTAATTGAGCTGTTTACCTTCAATTTACTTGAAGTGAGTTAGAACCAGGGAAGTACTTACGACTTCTGAAATCAGGGAAATACTTAGTGTTTTAAAGTTGTTGATGGAGTGATGCCCTTCAATTAATTTGATTACATATAAGATTACCTCACACCTGTTTTAATGAACTTAGTCTGATTTTCTGCAAAACTGGTAAGTTGTTTAAGGGATCACTGTTGCCTTTAGAGTATTCAGTCTTTTATTACCTGTGATGAAGGTTCAGGTGTCTGGCTGTTGTGAGGTAACAATTAATGAATGGTAAGTGTAGTAACCAGATACCTGGCACTTCGTTACAATATATACATATACATACTAACTATATATATATATATATATATATATATATATATATATATATGTAACATATAAAGATTGATAATACAATATGATATGATATGTATGAGACATTGTTGTATGTCAAGTGCTTTGACATTCCTCAGAAATTGGGAATCATCGTTTTTAACTTCCCTATAGACTGAGTGTCTGAGCGACAGCTTAGGAATGCTGATATGCCTTTTTTCTCAACGTGGTGTGACATTAAGATCCTTACCTAAGCAGGTCAACGTTCGTCTGTCATGATGGGCATTGTCAGAGGTGACTTTGAAACTGGATACGAGTGGTTTCGGGTGAACTGTGGGTGTGAGTTTGTGTGTACGTGTGAGCCTCTTTCGTTCATAATAGCATGTAATTAGCCTGAACCATAGAGACTCTTACGGGGAGAGAAAGAGCCGAGATTTGCTCTGCCAACGTTTTTTCTGTTTTGTGAAAAGTACTTGGAGATTCTATGCTGCAATGGGTGAGTGTATTTATATCTATTTTAGTCAAAGGTGTGGCTTGACTGTATTTTTTATATTTTGTAAAGATGTTCTATTTCATTTAATCTTTTGACTTTGTATTCACAATTGTGTAAGATTATAGTTTTTTCTCCTGTTCTTCATACACACAGTTCTAGTGGAGGGAACTATAACTGAAGAGTGGGATTATTCTTTGGATAAACAGTGTTGACTAATTACTGTATAGACTGTTAATTACTGGGGGTTATCTGAGTTATTTGAACTTTGAGTTATCATTCCATTTAATCATCCTGTAAGAATCTGGGTTATAGCTATTAAATAAATGTATATTTTTGTAAGTTCACGACTCTGATTTGATGACCTAATGAAATGGAGGGGAGGTATAGAGAGAGAGAGAGAGAGAGAGAGAGAGAGAGAGAGAGAGAGAGAGAGAGAGAGAGCGCTGTTGGCTGTCGAGAAAGAGAGGGAAAACGTGTTACCAAAACCCAGTTTGCCTGCCGCTATGGCCTTCGCTACCAAAATGACTAACGGAGATACTTGTGGCTCCGTTATTAGTGGTGGGCAGCGGCGTTTGAACGAAAAAAGCCTTTTGTGAGATTGGTATCAGCTTAAAAATGCTGTTTTCAGAGTGTCTGGTTGTGGAAAAGTGTTAGTTTTCAGTTAGCAGGTGACGGGTAGAGAATATTCATCCGTGGGGATGTGGTACTGAGAGAAAGCAATTGAATTAGCGTCAGCAAATCGCCCATCCTGAGACGCCCGCTAGGATGAGTGACTCAGTCTAGCTTGTGTGTGAACGATCGGCAAGTGCTTTCGTACCGCGCGGTTTGCCGAGCGTGTTGTGCCAACGAGATTCGCGTGTTTGTAATTGCGCAGATTCCAGGTTGGGTTTTCTCTCATTTGAAGGCGTAAGTGTTACTATGTGCTTTTTTTGAGGCCCTGGTGTATTTTTTTTTAGCTTTGTGTGTGAACAATTTTAAAGAGGCAGTTCAGATTACCTTTTATTTCTCTCAAAGTAGCAGAAAGTGATAAGTTTTATCTTAGCGCATGTTTAGAAAAGACGCATTCGTCTTTGTTTTAATACATACGTGTGTACATGAATGGTTTTCATACATGAGACACTATTGCTTGAATTGCATTCTTTGCCTCGGAGACAAAGTGCCCACTCATTCTTACGCATTCAGCGCAATTTGTGCTGAGCGACCAAGGGGTAGTGCAAGGGGAGGCCAGTGTTGTCTTCCATGGGGGAATGCTTGACGTGGGGGTGAACTTCTCTTTTTTTCTTTGTGTCGGGGCAATGGGGGCAAGTTTGGCCTTGAATAGGAAATTTCAATGCCGTCATATCAGCTGATAACGACTGGGTGATGATGTGATATGCCCGTAGGGTTTTCTTTTAGAAAGATTTTTTTCTTTCTCTTGAGTGAAGAGAAAATGGAAATGAAATGCATATGAATGTGGTGCAAGTTTTCCTTATACTTTGGAGAATGCTTTTACGCAATGTTAGAGGGCATAATTATAACTGGGGATTCAGAGATTAATTTTTAATGGAGATTTGTTTGAGATGTGGAGATTACTTTAAAATGGTGCTGAGTGGTGATGTCTGGTGTTGCTGAGTGGTGATGATTGGTGATGATTTGTGATGATACCGGGGAATGGTGAGTGGTAATTATTTTGGAGTTATGGGGTGTTGCAATAATGATGAATACTGGGGAATGGCAATATTAATGCCCTTAATGGAGATATTTTACGGGGAGGTACTTAACCCTTAAACACCGAAGCGGTAAAAAAAAATTGTCTCCCATGTGCCGGAGGTGTTTCAGAGTGAGCGCGGAAGCGGAAAAAATATTTTTTTCAAAAAATCACAGCGCGCTTAGTTTTCAAGATTAAGGGTTCATTTTTGGCTCCTTTTTTTGTCATTGGCTGAAGTTTAGTATGCAACCATCAGAAATGAAGAAAGTTATCATTATCATATATAAATAATGCGATATATGATAGCACAAAAACGAAATTTCATATATAATTGTATTCAAATCGCGCTGTGCGCAAAACGGTTAAAGGTAACAAGTTACTTTTTTTTCGTTTTAATGTACACTAAATTGCGATCATTTTGGTATATAACACATTGTAAAACAATAAAAGCAACACAGAGAAAATATTATCACAAAATAATGCATGAATTCGTAACGCGCTGACGTAAACACATTTTTTTCAAAAATTCACCATAAATCTAAATATTTTACTAGAGACTTCCAATTTCTTTCAAAATGAAGACAAATGATTGAATATTACTATACTGTAAGAGTATTAGCTTACAATTGCAGTTTTCGACCATATCTGACGAGTTAAAATTGACCGAATGTCGAATTTTTTTATATATATTTTTTTATATGCAATTATTTCGGAAATAAGAAAAGCTACAACCTTCAAATATTTTTCGGAAATTGCGCACATTTTCCTATATAAAACTCTATGAAATGCCTAATATGAAACGGAGCAAATATTCCGAGAATATGACGTACGCATTTCGGAGATTTGTGGCGGAGAATCAGCACGCGGAGGGAAGGAAAGTTTTTTTTTAAATTCACCATAAATCTAAATATTGTGCTAGAGACTTCGAATTTGTTTCAAGATGAACACAAATGACTGAATATTACTAGACTGTAAGTGTTTTAGCTTACAATTGCGTTTTCGACCATTCGGTAGAGTCAAAGTTGACCGAACGTGTTTTTTTTTTCTAATTTATTCGTGATTTATATGCAAATATTTCAAAAATGAGAAAAGCTACAACCTTCAATTACTTTTCGTTGTATTCTACATGAAATTGCGCACATTTTCATATATAAAACTTTATGTAACGGCTAATTTAAAATGGTGCAAACATTACCACAATCGCACGTATGATTTTTTCGGAAGAGTTACCGCGCGGACGTAAAGAAAATTTTATTTTTTTCATAAATTCACCATAAATCGAAATATTGTGCTAGAGACTTCCAATTTGTTGCAAAATGAAGGTAAATGCTTGAATATTACTGGAATATAAGCGTTTTAGCTTACAATTGCGTTTTTTGACCATTTTGGTAGAGTCAAAGTTGACCGAAGGTTGAAAATTTGTCACTTATCATTTTTTATATGAAAATATTTTAAAATTGATAAAAGCTACAACCATGGGTTATTTTAGTTGTATTGTGCATGAAATTGCACACATTTCCATATATAAAACTTTGTATAACGGCTAATTTTAAAATGGTGCAAACATTACCACAATCGCATGTATGATTTTTTTCGGTAGAGTTACCGCGCAGACTTAAGGAAAAAGTTTTTTCATAAATTCACTATAAATCGAAATATTGTGCTAGAGACTTCCAATTAGTTGCAAAATTAAGGTAAATGATTGAATATTACTAAATTATAAGAGTTTTTAGCTTACAATTGCGTTTTTTCGACCATTTCGGTAGAGTCAAAGTTGACCGAAGGTTGAAATTTTGGCACTTATCGTTATTTATATGAAAATATCTCAAAACTGATAAAAGCTACAATCATGAGTATTTTTATGTTGTATTCTACATAAAAATGCGCACATTTTTCATATATAATACTCCATGTAACGGCTAATTTAAATGGTACAAAATTATGTCAAAGTGACGAAATAATTTCCAAGATGTGTCACAGATACTTTTTAGTGCGGCAAGAAAGAAATTCGCGCTTGCGCGCCTGCGTAACGATTGTAAACAAAACAACACCTTGATCCGTGAACTCCCAGCATCCCCCAAGGCGCGTGATTCAAAAGTTTTCGGCTGGTAGGCCTATAAGTATTTTTCCACGAATTTTTAAAAAAAACATTTTTGAGTCGACGTATGGGACGTCCATTTGTGTTCCGGAAATTGTTGGCCTTTTGCACAATTGTGTTTGTAGCAATTTTGCCAGAGATAGGAGACTTGGTTAAGTTTCTAGTGGCCTATGCCGTAGTGCACATGGGGAAGTCTTTACTTAGACACTTTATATTTGAAGTTCTTTTATAATGAGTTGTGGCACACTGGTGATTTTTTCTAGAATTTCTTAGGCAATTTTGTTTATTTTGCAGTTTTTTTGCCCTTTCTCAGCAGTTATGCTAAACAGAGAGTTTATAACTTTGACTATAACATTGAGTTATTTTCCTGGAGAATTGGAGATATAATTGGAGATATAATATTTTGGCCATTTGATATTTTTTTTATTTTTTTGGAGATATTCCACAGTTTAGGCCAATGGTGGCAAGAGCTGTTTAGTTCAATTATTTTTGCAGTCATTTTTGTTGCAAAGAGAAACATTAAAAGAAGAAATGTGGCAATATTTTCGAGTATATCAGCTAGATGCTTAGAGTGCATTTTTTTTTGAGATGGAGTTTCATTTTTAATTATCCTGCTTGGGGTGTAATGATCTTTTTTGGAGACTTCTTTAATTCCACATGCGATTATTGGCGAGATAGAGGGAATATGGTGCTGTGGGGTTATTAATTAAATGGAGGGAAATATTTTATCACCGGAGTGGTGTCATTATTAATATGGTGATATATATATAATATATATATATATATATATATATATATATATATATATATATATATATATATATATATATAATATATGGGGATGGCATTAATCTTTGGTGGTGACATTTTTTTTTTTTTTTTTTTTGTGGTTATGGTTTTTGGAGTTGAATTTCTGGGGTTTTACGAGCCAAGAGAGGGGTTCTGCGGTTCTTTTTTTGGTTTCGTGACTAATTGAAGGCGAGTGGCATATAATTACTGAATTGTGAGTATACCGTAGTTTTTATCCCGGATAGGTGATAATTTTTTTATATCAATTGGGCAGTATCATGTGAGAGTTATGTCTTTGAGGAAAATTTTTGAGCACTTTAGTCACATCCTGGAGATAATTTTGTGAATATGCTGATATAATGTCAGTATAAGAACTTTTTTTTGATAATCATGGGTTTCTGAAGTTGCAAGTCTGAATAGACATTTCTATACTGCAGTTCGAGCACCTGACACGTTCGCATGTGGATTTTTTGCTGAAAATACTGTGACAAGTCCGGCTGCTGACTCTTTCCTCTAGTGTTGATTGCTCAAGAGTTTTGCACTATTGTGAGAGATGTTGATTTTTGGCATTTCACGGAGATGTATCTACGTAAGGGGATGGTTTCCGGCCGTGTCTGATAGATGAAAAGTTGCGATGGCAAAATTCCGTAACTATACATATTGCATTCATGAGGGAGACGCGGGTTTATGTATATTATATATGTTGTGTGATGCGGAAAGTTCACTTGCTGTTATCTTTTTTTATTTTTTTTTTTATTTTTTTATGTACTTTTCCTACGAGAGATGTAATCGAGGTTGAGCTTTAAAAAGCATTTCTTTCTGGACAGGAGATATGATTTGTCGGGGTGTGTGAGTTGCATAAATGGGTGTTTGAAATTACGTCTCATTGAAATTAGTTATGTGAGCAGTAAAAGGTGTTTTTGCTGTTAGACATTGAAGAGTTTTTACTGATTTTGTGGGTTGTTGAAATGTCAGAGCTTGAGAGAACATTTTCAGTGTTAGTTGGGTCTGGGCTTATTACGTGTTTTTTTTTTGGACTGTTTTTTTCTTCTTTTTTTTTGGTGAGAATTTGTGAGTTTGAAATGTGATGACAGAAGTCCGTGGAGTTTCTGTGATATGCCCAACATGCCGTTGCAGAGATGTTGCTGATGTGTGCCCACTTACGAGAGTTTCTACGAGTCTACAGGGTTCTACAGCGCTTTTGGACTATAGAAGCCATCAGATGTCTTCCACTGGGAGATGTTTCGCCTTCCTACAGCGTGTTGCGCGAGTCTGTGCAGTTGCAGTTGCAGACAAAAAGGGAGATTCAAAATTCAAGATGGAGAAAAGTTCATACACCCAATTGTTATTATAGCCCTAGTATGGGTTTTTCGAGATAATGTGTGATAGACATTACGTTGTACTGCCAGAGATGTGCAGTTATTACTATATTTTGTGTTTAATGAGCCGGCCAATGTGTTTTTTTTTATATATATGAGCTGTTTTATGTGGCCTGTGGCTAGGCAGGAGCTAGGCTATGATGGTGGCCGAGCTGCTGTAACATACAAAGATTGATATAATATATGATATGATATGTATGAGACATTGTTGTATGTCACGTGCTTTGACATACATCAGAAATTGGAAATCATTGTTTTTAACTTCCCTATAGACTGAGTGTTCGAGCGACAGCTTAGGAATGCTGATATGCCTTTTTCTCAACGTGGTGTGACATTAAGATCCTTACCTAAGCAAGTCAATGTTTGTCTGTCGTGATGGGCGTTTGTCAGAGGTGAATTTGAAACTGGATACGAGTGGTTTTGGGGAGCGAACTGTGGGTGTGAGTTTGTGTGTACGTGTGAGCCTCTTTCGTTCATAATAGCATGTAATTAGCCTGAACCATAGACTCTTACGGGGAGAGAAAGAAACGGGATGGCTCTGCCAACGTTTTTTCTGTTTTGTGAAAAGTGCTTGGAGATTCTAGGCTGCAATGGGTGAGTAAGTAATTTAGCCAAAGGTGTGGCTGGACTGTATTTTTGATATTTTGTAAAGAAGTCTATTTCATTTAATCTTTTGACTTTGTATTCACAATTGTGTATGCTTATAGTTTGTTCTCCTGTTCTTCTAACAGGCGGTTCTAGTGGGGGGAACTATAGCTGGAGAAGAGAGGGATTATTCTTTGGATAAACGTGTTGACTAATTACTGTATAGACTGTTAATTACTGGGGGTTATCTGAGTTATTTGAACTTTGAGTTATCATTCCATTTAATCATCCTGTAAGAATCTGGGTTATTTAATTAATACTTTGCTTTTAAATAAATGTATATTTTTGTAAGTTCACGACTCTGATTTGATGACCTAATGAAATAGAGGGGAGGTAGAGAGAGAGAGAGAGAGAGAGAGAGAGAGAGAGAGAGAGAGCTGTTGGCTGCCGAGAGAGAGAGCAAAAATGTGTTAACAAAAAACCCAGTTTGCCTGCCGCTATGGCCTTTTGCTCCGTTATTATATATACATACATACACACACACACACACACACACACACACACACACACACATATATATATATATATATATATATATATATATATATATATAATTGTGAGTGAGTGTGTGTGTATGTATGTATGTATGTATGCATGTATGTATAAGTATATGTATATGTATATATATATATAATATATATATTATATAATATATATATATATATATATATATATATATATATATATATATATATATATATTTATATATATAATATATATATATATATATATATATATATATATAATATTATATATATATATATGTGTGTTAGGTTCTTTCAGTTGTTGGATTGTTTCTTCGAAACACCATTGTTTCAATGGTTTGGCTGACCTCTCATGTTTGCACTAGACAAGGTTACATTCATCTTTTCGTAGTACTTGCAGGTCAGACAGGCTTTAGAAAGCTGAGCGACTGGTTCTGAACAGCTTTTGGTTGCGGATGTAGCAGGAGTTGGTTTTGAAGTACCACCTTGGAGTCAGAGATGGTCTTCAGGCGGCATGTGTTGGTTGCTGGCTTAATTGCTGGGGAAGTCGGCAGGATAAGTTCCAAAGTTAGAGGGGTAACTAAACCATAGAGTGAGTGCTTCGTTGGCAGCAGTGTTGCTGTCGCAGTTTTGATCGAAGTTGTCTGGTGATTTTCGGAATTGCGATAGCCCAACAATGTGCAGTGGTTGTCCTTTTGGTATCTTTTGCTGTTACTCCTACGAAAGGCAGAATGTTTTTCGAGCATTGGCTGTTGATGTTATTAATACTGAAGGGTTTTCAAAATGTCATTGTGTTGAGTGAGAAGGCTTTATTGACGAGTAAGGCTCCAATTATTATTTATGTTGAGGTGTTACTGCTATTATTGTTGTTATTATGGTAATTTGCTATGGCTTTTGATAAGAAGCAAGTATTTGTTTTTCTTGTATGTGCCTCTTATTTTATTAGCCTGTTATTTTTATCACCTACTATGAGATTCAGGGCCTCTGTAACACGGTTTTTTCGCAATAACTTTTAATCTATGCATTTCATAAATATAACGCTTATTCAGAATACATATTATATCTACACATAAATTTTGACTGTATTCTGCATTACGTAGGTTGAATAAATTTGGTACTTCTAATGTAAAAGTGACCTTTTTTGAAGACAGGCCAACTTACTCAGAGAAAAGGTTTCGAATGCACTTGTTACGTAACTTATGACAGCATTTCTTCCCTCTTTCTCGATGGATGATTGGCTATATGTAACGAAGGCTAAACCTCTGGCAACAATGACATATAAATTTAAATACAAGCAAAGCAGTACACCTTTATGAACTCTAAAACCTCTCCACTGATAATTGTCATAATGAACAAACCAACAAAATATGTTAATAAATACAAAAACACTTCGATTATTAGTCTAACTCCCAAAATAGGTTTCCTAAGAAATTACAGTCTACTTTATAAAGATGTAGGGAATAGTTGGTAATTTTCAAAAACATAGTAGACAAGCTTGATTTGATAACTGCTATATCCAATGTCAAGCAATTTTTATCTATTGGCTATCTACCTATTTACTGAAAAAAAAAAAATATCTGGTACCGTATATTGGCTTTAAACCTTCACCAATAATTATCGTCAGAATGATGACTTCATGAGGCTCCACCCACTTTCACCTCGTTATAATTCAGGATAACACTGAAGGCTACCATGGGCACTGTTGGATTAGAAAATTTAACATTTGTCTATAAAAACTAATTTCTCGAGCAGTTGTAAGAAGTGCTAAATGATCCTCAAGGATCCCAGCAGTTGGCCTAAACGTTTAATTCATGTATATTACTGCTATACTGTTGCGGCACTACTGCTACAGTAGTATTACTACGCTACCACTGATACCCCACCCACATCTATGTATCATTCCGCCATTCATAAAGTCTTTGGGTTTCAGAGCCGATGGAGTTTCTGACTGGTGGATGGGCGGGGCAACATTTCGTCAAAAGGTAATGCAGAATACCTTGCTTACGTAAAGAATGTTTTTCGACTCTTGGCTCGTAATCATTGGCCATGGCATCGGCTAGATCATTTTTACTCTATAAAAATTAAAACTATCGGGTTTAGGTTATTGATAATGCTGACAAAATTTGTGTGTGGTTGTAAAATATACATATGTCAACTTTCAGCTACATCCGATGCTTTGACAAGGAGCAAAGTCCAAAAACCGTGTTACAGAGACCCTGAATCTCATAGTAAATGTATTGTCCTATTGTTGACTGCTGATGTTTATTATGTTAATTATGGTTATTTCACTAGTGTGAATTATCTTATTAAGTTAAAGTTATTACCATTGTGAATATTAAGGGTTTTACATATTGAAATGATTATGGTAATGTTCACTGATTTGTGAAGTGGTTCTTTGTTTCAGAATCTGGTCTCAAATTTGTAAATATGTAAAGTCTATAAATACAATAAATTAGGTTTTAAGGTTACTTTTGAGTATTTTCTTTATTTGTTGTGGACCACCAGTCCATTCCAGTCCCGTGTGCGGTTTAAAAAGGTAGTAGTCACTCTGAAAAGTGATCATTACAATATATATAAATATATATATAACAACATATATATATATATATATATATATATATATATATATATATATATATATATATACTACACACTGTCGAGGCTTTTTATTATACCAGATACATTTCATATGCTAGATACCTGTAATTTACAAATATTGTACAGTCGAGACTAGAGCATTCACAAAACAAATTGATAAAGCCATTGAGAGAAATATCCCAAGTTAGGTAATATTCAACAATCTCCTCCTTTAATCATAATATTGGAAAGCTGGAAAAACATAGTTGAACACTTCTGAAAACAAAAAATTAAGCTAAAATTAGACAATGATATAAAGTCTGCTGTCGTTATGACGTTGGTCTCAAGAAACAAAAGAGGCATACTTGACGGCGGCATCAGAAATGAAAAAAGTAATCGAATGTTTTCGCTGGAACTCTTCGAGGACATTTGTTTTCGAACATCACAGGCATATGCGATTGCGTTCTAAATGGTCAGTAGCTTTTACCTTAAGCCCTGAGAATATTCTACTCCCTTGACATCACACCTATTTCGAAACGCTAATCACCACTGATGTTACTTGTCTGAGTAAAACACAGCCAGCTACAATTTATAAAACAAATGACTAATGTTATCCATTACCATAATTGATTCAGTGACATTTACCTTTAGATATCACTAATTCCTCACTATATAATCAAAACCATAAACATATCCTACCACGCTTTTGTTAAATATTTAGATTCTTTGAATGAATACAACAGAATTAATTTATCTAAGCCAACGGTAAGGCGTAAGATGACTATAATGAAAATGACGGTTCACTAAATGGAACTTCACTTGGCTTGTCAACTTCCATTCCAGAAAATGGAAATGTCTGCTGCTGTACCTCGGGGAACATATGGCGTCCTGGCCATTCTTCAGAGTTGCCATGTATATTTGGGTATGAGAATCTACATGGATGGTCACATCTGTACATTATTATTATTACTACTATTATTATTAGGAAGGAGATCATCTCCTGATAGTATAGGATTTAAAGAGATCACGGATAAGAAGAGATGTAGTTAGAACGGTGACCTGTTTGTTTATTCTTCAGGGCTGGAGTAAAATTTAAAAATAAAAGGTGGTAATACTAAGAAACAAACAAGCACAAAGTAACTAGATGCACATTCATATACATGTACTATACATTTTGCTCCGGCCTTGTTTATTCTTTCTTTATGTGTCACAGTCTTCTTGCTTTTTCTGTAAGATTCTAATTGCTTTACACATGCTACTAATGGTGAAGATAAAACAAACGGGTCGCCGTTTAAACTAAATCTCTTTTTATCTGTGATCTCTTTAAATCCTATAGTACCAGGAGAGGCTCTCCTTCCTAATAATAACAGTAGTAATAATAATACTGTATACATGTTTCCATGCATGTAAATTCTCATACCCAAATATACATGTAAACTTTGAACAATGGCCAGGACGCCCCATGTTCATTAAGCACATCAGCAGACATTTTCATCGCCCATTCTCTGCTGACCTGTTACCTGGGCCACCTCTGGCCCTTTAAGTAGAACCACATCTCTGGGGCTACTGTGTATGGCACTTCTTTCACTGTAGTCTGTTTTGACAAGTGCCCAGTTTGCTGAGTACAAGGTTGTTACCAGTTTTTTTTTTTGTTGTCTTTTACAGGTGAAGATCTTCCAGATGCCCAAGAATACATTTGTAGTGGCTATTGTCTCTGTATTACTTTTCCTACAGTTGTTAGGTATGTGAATAAATGTATGTATATCGGCCAATCTAGCAAGGATTTAGAAGTAAGAATTAAACAACATAAATGTTCTGTCAAAACTAGGCAAACATCCAATGCAATATTCATTCATTTAAGTGAAAATGACAACTGGATAAAAATGATTGGCAGTTCAATAATTGTAAGATCAAAAGATGTTGTCACGAAATCTTTTAGAATCTGCCATTATACAATTTACTTCCAATTGTAATTTCAATGTCAGTTCTGCCCGGTATTATTTGGACCTTAGTATAAGTAACATGTATAAGAATGACCTTAAAGATACAATCACAGACTTAAATACTAATTAATTGCCTTATAGATATTTTCTTGTATATGTATGTTGAATATATATTTTTGTTGATAAGTTACCTTGCAAAAAAAGTTTTATTGTTCACCAAAAAAAGAAAAATTTGTGTGGTCAGTCGCCGCACTGGATAATTGCCTCTCTCCCTCTCATCTTCCAAGTCACTCTTCCGTGTGCGTTTTCACAGCTACAACCTTTCGTTCTCTCATTCGATCGGTTTTCCAGCTAGTATTACAGGCGCTCACTCTCTCTCTCTCTCTCTCTTCATATTATATATATATATAATTATATATATATATATATATATATATATATATATATATTATAGATATATATATATATCATTATAAATATATAAATTATATATATATATTATAATATATGTGAGTGTGGGTGTGTTTCCTCTTAAATCTTCCGTGTGAAAAAGTTTGTTTCTCTCTCTCTCTCTCTCTCTCTCTCTCTCTCTCTCTCTCTCTCTCTCTCTCGCTCTCTCTCTCTCTCTCTCTCTCTCCTCTCCCCCTTCCCTCCGCTTCCTGCTGTTCCCTTTCCCTCTCGCTCTCATTCCTGAAATGTCGGTCCCCGTCTTTAGTATTAAAATGAAATGCGCGGCCCATTAATCCCGACGCAATTAGGCCGTAAATTCTCAATTAGTATTGTAATTCCGGCCTAATTACAGATTAACGCGGGCATGAGGAAAAAAAGGGGAAGGGGGGGGGGTGGGAGGTCCTCTGAAGAAGGCAAAGATCATTATAAAAAAAAAAAATGTTGGTAAGAAAAGAAAGAAACCCGAAGAAAGGACGCCTGGCTCGCACACTGACGGAAAAGAAAAAAAAAAGTCAACCGGGACATTGGCAGCGTTAAGTGATAACGAAACAGTACATCAGCTTTGAGATGTTAATTAATTAAATATAAAATACAGATGTAGATCAAATAAAGTGTGAGAGAGAGAGAGAGAGAAGAGAGAGAGAGAGAGAGAGAGAGAGAGAGAGAGAATTTTATTTTGACTCTGAATAGCTGAATCAAGTAGTAAGTGTTGGTCACTTCTATTAGTAACGATTCAACCAGTAGAAATCCGAGAATATCTTTTGTCAAATAATGGTGGTCCTCTTGAGTTGAAAACATATTGTAGAGATGTTTTAATCATGAAACTATTACCCATGATGGTGATGATTACATTCATCTTTTATTACAAAGACAGCAGACACCTACAAGAAAGGAGGTACACCAACATGATGCGAGTCAGTAATAACTGGTTGAAATATAATTTCTAAAAACATCTAAAAAATATCACGATATAAAGCCAATAAGTGATAAATGGAAGGATTGGGTGATTATCTATAATAACCTTAAATGGCCAAAAAGCAAAGGCTTTAGGGCTATTGAAAACTATGGTATTAAATGGGCACAAAAACAAAACTTAAATGGCTTAAAAAGCATACGTGAGCATAAAAGGCCCAAAGTAACCATAAAACAAAGGTCACATACTGTCATTCATAACTATAAACCGGTTAATCAGCTACGAAAACATATGCCTTCAGAAGACTTAACAAAGGTTTGAAGTAACAACCGAGAGGCCATAAATGACCACGCAAAGCCTAGATCTTCAGAGTGGTCACAGAAACAAAACCCTTCGGGAAGCAGAAGGAGAGTCTAAGCGGGTGCACAACGACATGAGGTGACCAAAGATACAAATGTTCTATATAAGTGGTCATATAACAGTGCCTTAAATGACCTCCAGTAGAAACAACAGCATTAGTCTTCACGAAAGATAAACAAGTAAAAACTGCGTACAGTCGAGCTTCCTGTACAGCCTATAATGCAGTCCATGAAACGTTCAGCCATGGCCCGGTGGTGGCCTGTGATGATGGCACCTAAAGCGGTGACAGACGCATGGTCATGGATAACTTTAACCTTAAATAAAATAAAGAAAACTTCTGAGGCTAGAGAGCTGCAATTCGGTATGTTTGATGACTGGAGGGTGGATGATCAAAGTATCAATTTGCAGTCCTCTCGCCTCAGAATTTATGAAGATCTGAGAGCGGCCGGACAGACAAACAACCATCTCACAGTTTCCTTTTACAGAACACTTAAAACAGGCTTGAAATAAAAAAAAAAACAAAAAAAAATCACTTAGTAAGTCAAACCTGAAAACTCATAATAAAAAGGCTTTTACTTGCCAAAAAGAGGTAATCAGTGATCAAAACTATTGACGCCTTTAGTTAACAATAAAAAAAAGGTTGACTTCAGCAGCCAAGGAAATCAAAGACTGCCAGCCGACAATGCCACACAAGACTTACGACAGCTCTTCATTCGATCCGCCTCGCCCAGGAATCGAACATCGATCCCCTCGCTGTTGAGGCGAAACGCCCTAAATAACATTCAAAATCCGAAAACATATCAAACTCATGTGACAAAAATAAACTTCAGTGTTCAAATGTTCTCTACTTAAATGGACAGTATATCTGTGTACGGTATACAATGCATAAAAAACAATTTTAGAAGAGAGAGAGAGAGAGAAGCGGAGAGAGGAGAGAGAGAGAGAGAGTGAGAGGAGAGAAATGGGGGGGGGGGGGGGGGGGGGGTTGGGGGGGGGGGGGGGGGGGGGGGGGGGGGGGGGGGGGGGGGGGGGGGGGAGATGAGATATTTGATTCTTCTATATTCACTTACAGCATGGAGACTGTGAGATATTCCTGAAATGAAAATAAGAGGCAGTTATCTTCTACCGTCTTAATGAGTTTTACCTGGACCTAACTCAGATGACTGCCGCTACGAAAATGTCTCTCATTATGACCTGCAAGACATAAGGTAAGGCTATTATCAGTCTCTCTCTCTCTCTCTCTCTCTCGTCTCTCGTCTCTCTCTCTCTCTCTCTCTCTCTCTCTCTTCGACCTTCAGTGCTTATTTCATGTCTTAATTACATAAAACCAAGATAACAAACTATGTATGTATGGATGAATATATTTACAGATGACAGACAGAGATATATATATATATTATATATATATATATATATATATATATATATATATATATATATATAACGGACAGAGAAAGAGACAGAAAAGTATACTGTATACGGAAATAAGATTACTTACATCTGAATATATATATATATCTATAATATATATACATATAGTATCTATATATATATATATATATATATATATATATATATATGTATATATATATTTTTATATATATATATATATATATATATATATATATATATATATATATATATATATAATTATGTATAACTGAATCACGAAAGTTAGGAACGTGATAAAGTCAAAACGCACAAAGAAAATAACCCTATGCGGCCTATTATCAGTACTGTTGGTTCAATTTCATATAAACTCGCGAAATATATCACTAAGATCTTGTCCCCGTTACTTTGGAACCATCTCCGATTCTCATATATTAATTCTCTAGATTTAGTTGATAAATTATACAAATTGCTCTTGCCCTACTGATAGATTCGTTAGTTTTTGACGTATTTCTCTTTTTACTAAAGTCCTATAGACTCTATTTTAGAATATCTTAGCAATGAACTAATACCTCGCATGATTACCTCTACCTATAAGTCACATTATTTCACTCACGAGTTTGTGCATTTGTGATTGTAAGTTTATATTCAATGGTGAATTTTATCAACAAATTTTTGGCATGGCAATGGGAAATCCTTTATCACCATTGCTCTCAAACCTGTATATATGGAATTCTTTGAAAAACGCTACTTACCTAATATCATTCATATTCCTGTAAAGTGGTATCGTTACGTTGATGATTGTTTAGCTATTCTTCCTGTCGGTATTGATGTAAATGATTTACTCTCTAAATTAATAACCAGGTACATCGATTAAGTTTACTCTAGAATTAGAAAAAGACAATTGCCTCCCTTTCTTAGACGTTTTGATACATAGAGAACCCATTTCAATGTAAATTCAGTATTTATGAGGAAACCGACTAACAACTTAACTTATGTTCATTTCTTCTCAGGCCACCATCTTAATATAAAAATATCAATTTTTTCCTCTATGTTTTTACAAAGCATTGCGAATTGTCAGTCCACAATATTTGGATCAAGAAATTGAATACATAAGAAAAGTAGGGAAAGATTTATGCTATCCTTCACATATATTAGACATTTGTTATAATAAGGCCCACAAAAAGTTTTATACTGAAAATAACACACAGAAAGAAAATTCTAAGAACATTCTCAGTTTGCCTTTTTTTATTTTAACGGATTTTAAACCATTAAACCATTGTTAAAAGCTTTTAATGTCAACCTTGTTCTTCCTATAATAACCACACTAAAAAGAATGTTAATAAAAAATGGCCCCAGAGAAAGCAACAACATAATATATAAAATTCCATGTATGGATTGTCCCTCATTCTATCTCGGACAGTCCAGCAAAGGCTTAGAAGTAAGGCTAAGCCAGCATAAATACTCTGTAAAAACTGGGCAAAAATCTAATGCATTATTTATTCATTTAGTGAAAACAACCACCGAATTAATTGGATTGATAGTTCAGTAATTGCACGGTCAAGAGATGTCTTATCACGAAATCTTTTAGAATCTGCTTTAATAAAACAAAACTTACTTTTTCATTGTAATTTCAATGTTAGTCGTGGCCTTTTTCATTTAGACCCTTGTATCTGTAACATGTTTAAGAATGACCTCAAAGATATAATTACTGACTTAAATAAAAATCAGTTGCCTTAGAGTTATTAAATTTTATTGTAATGTATGTCTGTCATGTTTTGTGAATATGGTTTTGTCTACCAGGTTCCGAATAGCTGTCACCTATAATCCTTTAATTGTCTGGAGATTGTATCTGAGATGATTGTCTTAAACCTTTAATTGCACCCTTTGTTTATGCTGTTTGGGAAGGGTTTCTTATCTTCCAGGTGTGTCGGATTCTAGGTACTAATCCCTTTATAATCCCTATCTGTCAGTTATACGAACTTTCTTGTATTGTGTTTTCTCGTATTTTTGTCAGTATCTGCTTCAGTAAAGGACTTACTTTTAAGTCGAAAGATCTTGCAGACTCCGTCAATTATTTTTCCTTCGTGGCATTTATCTTTATTTATATATATATATATATATATATATATATATATATATATATATATATATACTATATATATACACGTGTGTTTTTATATCACGAAAAAAGGTAATAGCGAGATGATTTGACGAACAAATATATACAGCCAAGAGGGGGAAAGTGACACAATGGAGATGCCAAGTACTTTCGTTTTCCTACTAAGACGTGGTCAGAGCGTGTCTTGGTAATGAGACGAAAGTGCTTAGAATCGCCATTGTTTCACTGTTCCTTCGTAGCTGTAACTTTGTTCATATATATGCTTAGAATAAAACAGGCCCAGCCGAGCTTTCGGGAATACATATCTTTTCTCCATCATGAGGGTCTTTTCTATACAGAATGATATAAAAAATAAAGAGAAACGGTAAGAAAACTATACTAATTGACATGACCTAAAAAACATTAAACGCTATAACTGACAAAACTTTAAAATGCAAAATATAAAGTAAAAAAGAAACATAAAATCACAAGTTAACTGCATATAAAAAAAAGAGGGGCAAGAAAGCAATGACTAAGTTAGATGAGACTACGTTAAAAGCGGAAATCCTGAAATAAAATCGTTGAGCAGATAGATACTGAGAGAGAAAAGACGTGAATATAATCAAAATCAAAATAATGATTATTTATTATGTAGTACAAAGTACTGGAGAACCAACTGTTTCATGTAGTAATTAAAGGACACCTGGGTGGGTGGGTTTTATGACAGAAGTGGTTTGGATAAAAGTGAGAAAAGAAAACGCAAACTATGCAATGAACAATGGAACAGAGGTGGTTTGGCTATTGAGTACTGGTGATGGTTGTTTAATACGGAGGGACTCTAAAAAGGGAAGCCATTGGCTGTGTTTTGCCCTTCCGAGTATTTGAAAATCCCTGTATTGTAAGTGATGGTGGCAGGATATGGCATGGGGTCTAATGGCACTATTTTCTTTGTTGCTTAAAAGTAAGTCTGTACGGTGGACGTCCCTATAGAGTCGATACGCACCTTAAGTAAGCGCCTCGTACATCCCCCGTAAGTCCCATAATTACATTTTGGGCAATTAAACTTGTAAACTGTGCATCAACTCCGGGAGGGTGTCTTTAAAGTGAAACAGTCTCCCGATTGTAAGAGGGTTAGAAAGAAAATCTGAAATCAACAAATGGGTACCTACAGACGGCTCAAGAGTGACAATAATGTACGTTTGAGTGGGACAGAATTATTAGTTAATGGGAGAGAAACATACATTATCATTCAGGAACGGTGTAGACTACAGTTTTAGGCTTAAAACTACTGTCTAAAAATTCTTTTAATGATTTTATTGATATGTTCAAGTAATAGCAATTATTCTTAAAATACGTCTGTAAACACCAAACTTCCAGGTGAGTTATTCCGGTTGGAGCAAAGGGAAAAAGACTCCATGAATCAATTCTACAAGAATTAGCCTTGAAAACAAGGGACAATGACTACAAAAAAGTTTAACCCAAGGCCGGCTAACGGTTTCTTTCTGAAAATGCCAGCCACAAAATTTCCCTCAGAACGAGAGACTAAAATATCTAAAACGGATATGGGGCCATGACATTCTTTTTCCATAGAGTAATGCCGGGATGAAAAGAGCTAACAAAATCTAAAAGCAACTGGACATGACGTCCTTCACTGAAAAGTTAAAACGCATCGTCTACATATCGTCTATAAAATATGGGTTTAAAAGTATCTGGGCACTGATTAAATATTTGTTCTTCTATATATTAGCGAAGAATGGTCCTAACGGGGAGACCATGGCCATGCCATCTATTTGCTTATAAACTTTCATATTACAAATAAAATGAGTATCAATGACCGAGAGTTCCAAGAGTTTTTTTAATTATTTCTGGTAAAACCGTGGCAAATCGTATTCTGGGTAAGGAATAATTTCCGAGGATAATATCAATGGTTTCGAAAAAAAGAGACATTAGTAAATAGGCACGGAACATCGAAACTAACCATAAATGTATGTGGATTTGCTCAAGAATGTCAGGGATAAAGAAGAATTTTGTACTGTGAAACGGTTATATATGTATACTCGTGATATGGCTGAGAAGGGGAACAAGGTACTTTAGGGAGTCCAGCAAAGTAGCAATAGAAGATCCTGAACTGTAAAGAGAATTATAGGTGCTTTCAGAAATAGCAGCGACATCTTTAAGCTGCTTCAAACGCAGTACGATATATTTTCAAAAACGAGGTAAGCCAGTAAGTTTATGTCCCGCACACTTGTCCAAGCTTGAACATGATTTATAAGCACTTACGAAAGCCAATTATGAACAACATTTGCTTTACACAATACACAATCTTACTTAGAATGATTCGGTAATAGATTAACTTACCTTGTGAAATTTATTTCAACTTAATTGTTATAACCTCGAAGAAAATATTTGTAATTATGATAGGATTCGATAGCATTTTTTCTACAACTTTGGTTGTTTATAAAAGTTCTGTAAAGTTCTTAAAGCTAATAAGAAAAATTAATGGGGTGTAAATGATATAATTCATGCATTCATTTATTCAAATGTGATGAATAGATAAGAGAAAAGGATTTTTAAAAACTGAAATGTGTCCCCAACTGAGGACACTGGCAAATTGAGGACACTGGCATATCATGCGTTAAACCATCACCAACGCTCAATAGCCAAACCACCTTTGTTCTATTGTTCATTGTATAGTTTGCTTGTTGTTATTGTTTCTCTCTCTCTCTCTCTCCTAAACCACTTCACCCTCTTTCATTCACAGTCTTCTTACTCGCACATGTGCTATTTAACTACGACATGAGCTGTAGGTTTTCCAGTATATATTTTGTACAACTTAATCACCATTTCTATTTTGAATATTCACGTCTTTTCTCTCTCAGTATCTATCTGCTCAGTGATTTTATTTGACGATTTCTGCTTTTTACATTATCTCTTGTAATTCTTGTCGCTTCTTATTTGTAGTTAACTTGTGATTTTATGTTTTTTTTTGCTTTTTTTTACGTATATTTTGCATTTTTAAAGTGTTGTGAGTTTTAACTGTTTTAATATTTTTAGATATAGCCAATCAGTATATTTAGGTTTCTTATCGTTTCTCTTTATTTTTTATGTCATTCTATGGATAAGTGAACCAGATGATGGGAAACTTTTTGTATTCCAGAAAGCTCGGCAGTGCCTCTGTTTTATTCTGAGGAATAATAATGCTTGCAACAGTATCATGTCTTCTGGGTATCCTGTTCCTCCTTAAATCTATACATACATATAATATATATTATATATATATATATATTATATATATATATATATATATATATATATATCATTCGAGCTACAAATGTCCTTTAATATCTAATTCACTCTACCTCGGAATTGATATATTTTCATATATGTACCGAAGGGGAATTTTTTTAGTTGATAACAATTTTGCGTCGCCACATGGGATCGAACCACCGTCCAAGTGGACGGAACGAAATCAGGACAGACAGTGACGCCTATTCAATTTCAGCCACAGAGACGCTATAAGTTTGTATCGATTCTGACCTTACAAATCACCCTCGAATGATATATAAATGATCACGGTTCGATGTGATAATTATTCATATATATATATATCTATATATATATATATATATATATATATATATATAGAGAGAGAGAGAGAGAGAGAGAGAGAGAGAGAGAGAGAGAGAGAGAGAGAGAGAACATATCAGGCCTTTGTAGCCTACAATTACAGAGGCAGACCCTTTCCGTCTTTATAACGAACTTACCTAATATGTCAAGGAAATGTTCCAAGACCTGATAAGTACCTTGGGAGTATTCCGTTAAAAGGCGCATTTGATGTTTCTCAGGTGCAAAAGGTCTTCAGCGGTTTGGTTACACACCTGTCTCGAAACGTCAGAACTACTCATGAGGATATGCGATCAGATAACAGATCTGAAACACTGAGTTACAAAAATGAAAGGGTTGTTGTGAACGAACTGCAATTCATTTTGAATAATTTACAGCGACCTCGGGATGAAAGAGATTAATTTTGCGCTTTATCACATTTCAAATATGACGTTTCTATGTGCATACCGTTAATTAATTTGGAATACAATTACTCGAAGAGTTGAATTTACAGTCTTTCACCAATAACATTCAATCACGTTAATGCATGTACATAAATAACTATGGAAGTCATACCAATTACTGAAATGTGCCTATGGAACTTGTGAAACTATGCATAGACATGTATGAAAATGTGTTTAAAATTTTATAAAATTAGATGAGGCTTAAAGTTAGAGATCTGAATTGACTGAGACACTCTAGTGGAATGTGAAAAACTGCAGGCAAAATAAAAAAATTTTCACATGACAAATGTCAAGATAACAATATGGAGCTGCATAACACAAAATTTCAAGAAAAGGGTTGACATTAAGTGCACTTATGAAACATCACTTTATCTAGGACAATCGTCATATACTACTTCAGTTAGTGAAACTCTTAATGTGATGTCTCGGAAGTGCTGTGGTTATCCATCCCTTCGCGTTCATGTAAAAGAAAGCAATGCTTCAAATGCTCTTTGCCCGAATCAAGAAACCTCTCTGGAAAAAAATAGTTTTATGCACGCCCTGTGTGTGTGTTTGTGTGAGTGTATGTGAATAAGTGTGTGAGAGAGAGAGAGAGAGAGAGAGAGAGAGAGAGAGAGAGAGAGAGAGAGAGAGAGAGAGAGTTGATCAATTACACCCAGCTAGGTAGATTTTCTTAGCATTTCTGATATTATACGAGGGGAATCATCAGTGTAATTTCGACGCATAATCGTTGCTGGCATTTCATGTGGTATTAAGGTTTCCTCGCTAACCATTTTTCGTTCTAAAAGTCACCTTTCGATGGAAAATCCGGTCAGCATCATCTAGAATAAAAGTTCTCCCTTAATTCTGTGGATGTAATTGGTGTTTCTTTCTACTCACTTACGAATGAGATTTTTTTTTTTTTTTTCTTTAGTATTTTTCAGTGTTCGCTCTTATTGTTGTCAATTCTTGATATTCCGTAAACCTGCTGTTAAATTACAGTGTGGAGTAAACACACGCTGGAAATTTATCGCATACATAATACAATGGCTGAAACCAAATCAGCAATCTTACGTCGGTAAGAAACCTTTGGCAAATGCCGAATAATCGTTTGAAGCATTGGTTAGGACTATCACTGAGATGCTGACTATACTCAGTTTTTTTCCATCTGTCCATCCGCCTGTTGTGTTTTCGTATGGTAACACTGCGTCCCGGGCTTTAAATAGTTACGCTGTGTGTAAGTTTTAGGTAAATAAAAGGATATCTGGGTGTACATTTGCAACTGAAAAGTGTTTTAATAATTTACAGTATGCGAATTACATCGTTAATATTCGAAATAAGGTTATTATTATTGTTGAATGTAGCTGAATGTAACTATCTAAAGCCCGGGACGCAGTGTTACCATATGCAAACACCACACGCTAGTGGACAGATGGAAAAAAACAGAGTATAGTATTTAACTGGTTTGTGCTGTGCGCGCTTTCAGTAGCCGAAGTGTCACTGTCTCAATAGTATGTTTTACTGTAGCGGGGATGCGCCTCCTAACAGGTTAACACGAGGGACGTTATGTTAACATTGAATGAGAAGAAAACGTGAACAAGCACAATTTGTTAAAGAACGTTACCTCCATCGCGAGTATGATGGGTAGTTCATATAAGCCACCTGTTTGCATTATATCATATTGGTACCTTCCCTTTTTGTACGCACACAGTCGCACAAACATCTCATAAAATGCATACAGTCACATGATTATGTTCAAGATTTTGAATTTTTTTGTAAAGGAAAACTCCTGCGATAGCTATTTGTCTGTCCGACCGCACTTTTTCTGTCCAGCTCTCAGATTTAAAAACTACCGAGGCTAGAGGGCTGCAAATTGGTATGTTGATCATCCACTCTCTAATCATCAAACATATCAAATTGCAGCCCTCTAACCTCAGTAGTTTCTATTTTATTTAAGGTTAAGTTAGCCATGATCGTGCGTCTGGCACCGCGATAAGTGCCAACAACACAGTCCACCTTCGGGCCGTGGCAGAAAGTTTCATGGGCCGTGGATGAGTTTCAACCAGCATTATACGCTGTACAGAAAAATAGATTGCATTTTTTACTTGTTTAATGTGGAAGACAGGAGAGGGGCAGTGGTGGTATCAATCACCTAAATAAAGCAGGCTGTTGGAAGCGACTACTGAGGTGCGCAAGGCTGGAAATGGAAAGCTTCCAGAGCCACAAGTCCTTCATCCGGGAGTTGATGACATTACAAGGCGTAGGATTTTGACGGGGAAGGCAAAAAAATGAGGAGGAAAGGAAGGTTTCATAGTGGAAACCAATATGGGGTTTGAGAGGTAATAAAGAAGTGAGAATCAAGTGTTTACGAAAAAATTAAGTTTTGGGACAATTGAGCCTAGAAAACCCTTATGACAGAATCGAGAGAGAGAGCAGGAGGGTGTTGTAAGGGGAAGTGGCTGGTTCCATAGCAGTTTTCAACATCAGTTCATCTTATGTTGCTATGTACCACACAAACAGTTTCCTCTCAACAACTTTTGAACTTTCTGCTTCCATTTACACTGAACAACATCCACACTTCACTTCCATAAAGGCGAGTGGCTCATCTGGTACCTTACATATATTCACTCCTGAACACCCAATTAACATTCTAATGGCTCTCTATGGCGCTTCATGTCCTTTCCTAAATTTTTGCACACACACACACACACACAAACTGCTACCTTCCTTGCCTCACATGTTCTGCAACTCTCCTCTTCTCTACCATCCATATTAACAATCACAGTAGCCTTTTCCTGGTTTCTATTTACTCCCATAACCTTCCTCATGCTCACATTTCCTGCCAAGTTTTCCTTATAGCATGCACTTCCAAGCGCTTGTAAGTACTTTTGAAATTCATCTTCATTAACCAATAACAACATTGCACCATCTGCAAACATCAGCTATGCTGCAGCACTCCAGTCACGTCTTCATTCTAATCACACAGCTTTGCAGCCTCACTCACTCTCTTTTCTCTGACGTTTCGCATTATTCCATTCAAAATGGCATTCAACAATTATGGACAGACAGCACAACCTTGTTGCACACACCTTTGGCTAACAAATCTGTTTATGCCTCCTTCCCTATCAAACTTTCACTTCCATCAGAAAATCTCTTAAATAGAATAAAATAAAACACTGAAGTAAGGCCAAAGACCAAGCACTGGGACCTATGAGGTCATTCAGCGCTGAAAGGGAAATTGGTAGTAAGGAGGTCTGAGAGGCGTAACAGGATGAAAACCTGGCAGCTGCACAATTAAACAATTATTAGAGAGGGTGGAAAGTGAAATGGAAGGAAGAAAATATGAACGGAGGTACGGTAAAAGGAATGAAATGCTCTCATCAACTTACCTTCTATATCATGCAGTGTCAAATCCCTTACCTTCACCTATCTATCTATTATATCCAAAGCTTTTCCTAGATCTCTGTATGTCACACACAGCGTTTCCCTGTCACCCTAATCCTGCTATACACTTTCCCTGGAATACTAATCATAATAATGATTTCCATATCATTTATACAGTCGCATCTGCTTCTATACCTTTTCATGATGAAACAATAAATTTCTCTCACACTTCTTTAGAACTTCTATTACATAGGTAGACTATATCAAAAGATTAGTCAGCTACTTAATGAAAACGCATCGACATAAATACACACACATGCCTATATAGAATAATATAATAATATATATTATATATAAATAATATAATATATATATATATACATATATATTTATATATATATATAACTATATATCATATATATATATATATATATATATATTATATAAATATAAATATAATATATATATGGTGTGTGTATCATATATATATATATATATATATATATATATATATATATATATATACTATATATACTATATATATATTTATATATGCTGATCACATCACCGTGATTCATATCCATACGCGTTAAGTAAAACGTCTTATATCCAATTCTCTACCTCGGAATTAGTATTAACCGAAGATTTTTTTTATTTTTAGTTTATAACAATTTCGTCGGCTCCCGGAGCGAACCTAGGCAACCAAGAATTAAGGACGTACAGTGAAGCGCCTTTTAACCACACAGCTACCACGAGGAGGTAGGTAGCTGTGTGGTTAAAGGCGCTTCATTGTCCGTCCTGATTTCTTGGTAGCTGTGTGGTTAAATGCGTTTCCATTGTACGTCCTGATATCTTGGTTCCTAGGTTCGCGCCCGGGAGCCGACGAAATATCATCAACCAAAAAAATTCCCGTCCGGTCCGGTTAACATCTATGAAAATATATTAATTCCGAGGTAGAGCGAATTGGATATTAAATGTATATTTGTGTAGCCTAATGCGTGCATATATATATATATATATTATATATATATATATATATATATATATATATATATATATATTATGTATCGTGTGGGCAAGTTATTAAAAATTACAGCCATTTCATTATTAATTAGCTAATTTACCACATCAGTGAACGGCTTCTCTAGATGAAAGGTTTTGCAAGG
>NC_087211.1:23448297-23475606 GCF_015104395.2 Macrobrachium nipponense | reverse complement strand
CATTAAGGAAGATAATGACGTCCTCCCGGGGCTCCCACAGGGGGACGAGATTCTCGCTCCCATGTAAGGATGTCGGTTTTCCTATGTTGCGAAAATTAACTCCAATCAGCAAAGCATTTTTAAACGCTATTCTTTTGCTCACAGAACGGAGAGAGAGAGAGAGAGAGAGAGAGAGAGAGAGAGAGAGAGAGAGAGAGAGAGAGGAGAGAGACGCCAATTATATAGTTCTCCAAAAGGAGACTATTATTCGTTAGGTAAATAAAAGGATATCTGGGTGTACATTTGCAACTGAAAAGTGTTTTAATAATTTACTGCATGCGAATTACACCGTTAATATTCGAAATAGGATATTGTTATTATTGTTGAATGTAAGCTTAATGTAACTATCTATAGCCCGGGACGCAGTGTTACCATGCGCAAACACCACAGGCGGGTGGACAGATGAAAAAAAAAACCGAGTATAGTCACACAACATGATTTGGTTATATTGCCAACACTCATAAATCTGCCTTTGATTGCTTATACAGGTTACTATTGATAGCTGTAACACTTCCTGTTACTAGTGCTTCTTGCGAAAGAAGTTTTCCAAAATGAAAATAGTAAAAACATTTCTTAGAAATTCAATGACTAGTGATAGACTAAGTAACACTGTATTATTATCAATTGAAAGTAAACGGGCTGAGAGTATTGACTTAGATAGTTTTGTAGATGTGTTTGACAGCTGACATGATAATCGTAGAATCAAACTACATTAAACATTTTGAGAATTGTCCCGACATGGTCCATATCTGTTTTGTGTTCAAATGTGTATTATAAAAACTTACCATTGTGTTCATTGCATATTGTTATGAATTTGTATATAGTTTTGAAAGTCGAAACATTTTGAGAATTTTCATGTTAAGCCCCATACATGTCCGTTCATTTCTTTAATTAATACCTTTCCTTACTTTGTTCAAATGTGCATTATACAAACTTGCCATTCTTTAGTAACTGCATATTGTGTGGGATTGTATATAGTTTTGAATGTGAAACCAGCATTTTCAGAATGGTCATGACATGATCCAAATCTGTCTGTTCGTTTCATTAATTAATACCTTTCTTTTAAGTTGTGCAAATGTATCTTACACAAACTTAACATTCTTTAATAATTTGCATATTGGCTGGGATCGTTATATAGTTTTGAATGTCAAACTGAACCTTTTCAGAATTGTCATGACATGCCCCATGTATATCTGTTCATTTCATATAGTTACTACCTTTCATTATTTGCTTCAAATGTGTATTATATTTATACATACTACCCAGTTTGCGTATTGTTTGGAAATGTATATAGTTTTGAATGTTAAATTTTCATATCATGCAAGTCAGGTAAAATATCAAATGGATGCTTTACCGTTGTTTTGCTTAGGAATCAAACAAAATTCAACATGAACCATTACCTTTGGTCAAATTCATTCCTCCATGAGTTTCATGTTTCCAAAATTTTAATTATTTTTAGTCACCTTTCCTATGATGCCCACCCAACAATTTCCTTTCCCCCAGAGCTGCTCCCCCACTTTTTGAGGGGTAGAATCGCCACTGATCCTGCTCGCAACAACTATTCATATACTAGTTAATCAGAATTCATGTTTCTGATCATTAAATAGAAAACGGGCGTCAAAACTACACTGGTCACCGACGTAGTTCTGATGGATCCTAAAACTTTCACAGTCAAACATAACTGTCTCTGAAAAAAAACTATTTTTGATTAGGTTTGCTTGTCTGTTAGCTAACATGACTAAGCACAAAGTTGCTATTAGATTTTTACGAAATCTAATCGCAAAGGTGGGTCTCGTCCTTACAAGAACTGAACAAATTTTGAGAGAGAGCACTATAACCCTTTGCCTTTCTTCGTGAGTGCGTGCGTGTGTGTGTCTGTAAGTATTATGTACAATCAATATATTTGTAATATCCACTCAACGTTTGATATCCAACCCACTGCACCTGGGGAATAGCTTACACCCAGACTATCTAGTAGGTAGGTCAGCGGTCAGAATCACGGTCTATCCTCGTTTCCAAACAAGGAAACACTTACCAATTACAATTCCCCTTTGGGGTCTAAGTTATTCCTGAAGTACAGTGAATACCCCATTCGAACTGTTTCCTTGTTTGGAAAGAAGGATAAACAGTGATTTTGACAAGTGACCTACCTAGATAGTCTGGATGTAAGTTATACCCCAAGGTGCAGTGTATTGGATATCAAACGAAATTTTGGCTTAATATATATATATATATAGTATATATATATATATATAATATATGTATATATATAAATAATACTATATATATAGATATATATCTATATATATGTGTATATATATATTATATATATATATATATATATATATATATGTTCACCGAAAGGGAATTTTTTAGTTGATAAGAAATTCCGTCGGCTCATGGGCTCGAACCACAGACCAAGAATTAAGGACGTCCAGTGAAGCTCTTTGCCCTCGAGGTTATCACGAGAGGTTATAAACGCACTATAAAAGTTAACTCCGCATCTCGCCTACAAATCCCGTTTCGTGGTTCGAGCTTGAGCCGACGAATTTCTTATCAACTTAAAAATTCCCATTCGGTTAACATATATGAAAATACATTATTTCCGAGGCAGAGCGAATTAGATATTAAAGGACATTTGTAGCTTAATGAGTATATATTATATATATACATAAATATATATGCATATACATTAGTATATAAATGTGTGTGAGCGTGTTGAACGTGTGGCTATTACAAACAGCCACAATGACCAACTTTTCGATTTCTTGACACTTCCCTGTTTCTTTGTATGTTTGTATGGTGCTTTTACACTGCATGGAACCAGTGGTTATTCAGCAACGGGACCAACGGCTTTACGTGACTTCCGAACCACGTCGAGAGTGAACTTCCATCACCAGAAATACACATCTCTCGCTCCTCATTGAAATGGCCGAGAATCGAACCCGCGACCACCGAGGTGAGACGCCAACACCATACCAACCACGCCACTGAGGCGCTACTTCCCTGTTTGAATACGCTTGTCCTTGCAAGTCTTGGACGAAAATGAAATGAAGAAACACTTATAGAAACAAACGACAGTCAGAGGGTCTTCCTATGTTCCTTCACTTGGGTCTAGAGCTATGTCGTGAGAAGCGTATCCAACAAGTGTGAGGAAATGGAGATGTTAAGAGCAACTCAAGCTATAAGAAATACATACATATAATTGGCAAAAACGGGACTAATTATGTATTTGCGGAAGTATGTATGTATGTAACACTATATAGGTTATACATACATAAAAATACATTTTTGTCACATACAAGCATGAGATTTTCATTTATATTAACAAACATTCAGCCACAAACTTCATCTAACATCGAATGCACTATACTTGGAAATGACTAATACCCAAGGGCAATTATGGCTGATAAGTGCATATGGCCAGCAAAGATTCAAACCTGGATTATATTCAGTTACAGACAATCGACTTTGAAGTGAAAACGATATTAAATTGTACTTGTTTATATATATATATATATATATATATATATATATATATATATATATATATATATATATATATATATATATATATATATATATATATATATATATGTACATATACTACACATATATATAAATATATAGTATGTATATATAAACACAATTCTAAATGACTGGAATCACTTGTTTCAGATAAAATTGAAATAGTGTATCATTTGCTCAGAAGATGGAATTTCCATCGAGGGCATCACTATAAAATTTCACAAGATTATTGAAAATCCGATTAAGTCTTTCTTGCAGTGATTCAATTAAGGTCTTTAGGCGACAAGCGCAATAAGACAGTCACAGACGGCAACGGCAAGAGTCTAATTCCTTAAGCCTCTTAGTAATTACTCACAAAACGGGACAAACTGTTCTCATTTCCAGAAGGGATAATAAAAAGAATTAATGACTACGAGGGGAAGCAAACATATATTTAAAAAAATAACAAATCTCAGGAGTCCTTCATTGTAATATCAATTTAGAGAATAATGTGACTTTAATTAAATATCATTACCATTACTGCTCTTGAATAAATGAGCAATTGGGATCGTTGTAACTATGGAGGGGTCAAGATGCAAATGCGAATTGATGTGGCATTCTGTTAACCACCGTCACTTTCCTTTCAACAACGCTGACTCGAAGACGTTATAATAATGCACCTCATTCGAAAATTAAGAGTTATTATCAACTTTTTACGTAGAAACATTTCATTTTTATTATGATATTCAACCCATCCAGTAGAACGCACAGGTTGCTTTCTGCATGTAAATTACTTACTGCAACGTGTATATAACTACATTTAAAGCTAGCATCAGAACAACTATTGTCGAAGAAATAAAAGTTACTCGAGCTCTGATGGGTGACAGGGTGGAGCACTATTTCAACATCATTACCGCAGCTTCTAGTTAAAGCACTAAGTTAACGTTAAGAAGATCTGCAGGATGATCCCCATCTGCTGACCACTGTTCGACTCAGCTGTCAACAGATACAAGCTGGCTCGCACACACGCACACACTCACACACCTATATATATATATATATATATATATATATATATATATATATAATATATATATATAAATATGTATATCTATATATATATATATATATATATATATATATATATATATATATATATATATCCCAAATCAACAGGAGGCCACTTGGCAGAGTCACACTAGGTAGATGAAGGCAGGCAGGAACACACAGGAATTTGACATTTTGACAGATTTATTCCGACGTTTCGCAATACATTATTGCATCCTCAAGGAATTCTACAATAGATGTAAATAGGACAATAGGACAATTTAAAAAAACTTTAAAAGATTATACAATTAAAAACAATAGTTATCTATAAGTCAATTTAAAAGGAGACCATATTTAAAACACACAATAGGTTAAGTTAAAACACAAGTTACAAAAAAACCATGAAATTGAACATTAATCTACAAAAAATAATTAAAAAATATATAATGAAAAATTATAGTAAAAATAAATAACTAAAGGAGTGGAGCTAACCTGACAGAACAAAGTCAAGAGTAAAACTGAAGGCAGAAACGAAAAGTAAACAATAAGAGGTGTTAAGAACAACAACAAAGTTTTATATATATATATATATAATCATCCGTTTCTCCTAATAAAGGGTGGTTCCAATGTTTAAACAAGACACTATTGGTAGAGCCTGAACTCTTATCTTCCACAGTCACTCATCTCCTGAATATCAAGGCCTCTGCGTTTCCACTCTTCTCCTAGCCCACCTCCCCAGCACTTTCTAGCTTCGGTTCTCCTTCCTCACGACGCCTCCCAATTACATTTCAGCAAAAGTTATCTATAAAATTCTTTACAGACTTAAACGTCAAATCTTTGCCGATAATTTGCGGAAATGACATCATTTGGGTGAATTTGACAAACCACCTTCTTCAAATCTACATCCTAATAACAAACTTGTCAACCAGACCTTTTCTTCAATGAAGAAACGAACATATTTCAAGACAAAAATAAATGGACAACTTCTTTTCAAGTACCTTCTACAAATTAAACATCTAGTTGCAGTTTAAATTATTTCAAAACACTTTAAACTATGGTTAATTGATCTAATTGTTCTCGTTACCTTAAATGTGTTCCAATGAATGCAATTTTCATTGTTATCAGGTCCACAAGGAATGCACAGTCGAAGACACGATAGTGAATGTGGACTTATTTTTCACTAAACATTTTTTTCGGCTTTGTTGAGGTTCACTTGACAATCATATCTGAACGGCTGAATTTATTCTTATTCAAAGTAAGAAACCACATTCACAAAATTTCCGGCTCCTCACTGAAGTTGACAGAGAATTTTGAAACGATTTGATTGATGGAAATAACAATGAAAATATTTGAAGGACAAATGAGACTAAACTTCACGTAAAGATAAAATTCACCTCCAATGAAGGAATAAAACCAAAATAAAAATTTCTTATTCTCATTTTCGCATTATAGATATGCAAAAAAACAAGGAAATTTTTTTTTACAAAAATTAAAATACCAAATCCTATATGACTATACAATCGTTTTTAAACTAAGCAAGTTGGGATCATCCAAATTACACAATCCAAGATACACAGGAGCAGACTCTATCGGGGGATAATCCATTTGGTTGGAAAAAGTGTTTCTTTCAAAGTGATTCTTTTATTATGTAATCAAAAGTCAAACACACACAAACGCACACACAACACACATACATACTACATACATATATATATATATATATATATATATATATATATATATATATATATATATATATATATATATGTATGTATGTGTGTTGTGTGTGCGTTTGTGTGTGTTTGACTTTTGATTACATAATAAAAGAAATCGCTGTGAAAGAAACACTTTTCCACCAAATGGATTATCCCCCGATAGAGTCTGCTCCTGTGTATCTTGGATTGTGTAATTGGATGATCCCAACTTGCTTAGTTTAAAAACGATTGTATAGTCATATAGGCTTTGGTAGTTTTAATTTTGGTAAAAAAAAAGAAAAAATTTCCTTGTTTGGTTTTTTGCATAATCCATAATGCGAAAATGAGAATAAGATTTTATTTTTGTATTCCTTCATTGGAGGTGAATTTTATCTTTACGTGAAGTTTAGTCTCCTTTTTCCTTCAAATATTTTCATTGTTATTTCCATCAATCAAAGCGTTTCAAAATTCTCTGTCAACTTCAGTGAGAAGCCGGAAATTTTGTGAATGTGGTTTCTACTTTGAATAAGAATAAATTCAGCCGTTCAGATATGATTGTCAAGTGAACCTCAACAAAGCCGAAAAAAATGTTCAGTGAAAAATAAGTCCACATTCACTGTCGTATCTTCGACTGTGCATTATAAATATATATAAATAAATATTATATATATATATATATACATATATAAATATAATATATTTATATATATATTATATATATAAATATTAATAGATTATGTACAATGCATGTACGTTTATGCGTCAGTATATAGCAAGCATTTTCTCATGCTAGGAATGGATCCGGAGAATAACAAGTATTTTAACTTACATCATTTGCGTACTAAATCAAGAGAGAGAGAGAGAGAGAGGAGAGAAGAGAGAGAGAGAGGAGACGGGAGAGAGAAGAGAGAGCGAGAGAGAGAGAGAGAGAGAGAGAGAGAGTGTGTGTGACTTTTGATGACATAATTAAAGAATTGCTTTGAAACAACTGGAAGAACCTAACAATATATATATATATATTATATATATATATATATATATATATAGATATATATATATATATATATATATAATATATAATAATATATGTATATAAACATGTATAAACATACGTATATATAACTATAAATAAATATATTATATATATATATATATTTATTTATAAGTATATATGTACACACATATATATATTAAATATATATATATTTTATATATATTTATATATATAATTATATATTATTATATATGATATATATATATCTATATATATATATATATCTATATATATATATATAGTAGATATATATACATAGGATGTCATATGTCATTACCGTCATTCATATACATACATCGAGCTATAAATGTCCTTTAATATCTAATTCGCGCTCCCTCGGAATTAATACATTCTCATATATGTTAACCGAAGGAAAATTTTTTAGTCGATAAGAAATTCGTCGGCTCTGGGCGCGAACCATCAAACCAACAAATTCACTTAGCGTCCAGAAGTCGTTGGTTCGATGGTTCGTGCCGGTGAGCCGACGAATTTTTTATTGACTAAAAAATTCCCCTTCGGTTAACTTATAGGAAAACATATTAATGCCGAGGTAGAGCGACTTAGATATTAAAGGACATTTGTAGCTCGATGGTTGGTGTGGCAATACTGTATTGGCCTTGGTGTGGCAATACTGATTCTGAAGAAATGTAAACAATGCTGCTCCTAATAATTCGACATTTTGGAGTGTTTTGATGGTGAAAAACTAATCTTCCGATTGACGCATAGTGCATGAGTGGTCAGTGCATATAGTGACGGTGTACATAGGGACAAGAAATACACCGTTGTGATTTTATTAGCAATATACTATCGGTGCCTGACCCTCCGTCAAAAATTTCCTTGGTTGCCATGACAACGGAAGTTGTTTACTCGTTTTCAGTGAATGTTGTAGAGGAATAACTAAGCAAGTAGGAAGGAAAAGTAACTATTTTTCACCTTTTTATTTTTGAGGTATATTAAGACGAGATTTTATAGCAGCAAATTGATAAGTGGTTTGTTGGTTTACGTTATTTATAATGCCTAAGTCATTAAGTGAGCTTCGAAAACTTTCAAGAAGTCAGATTAAAACTATAAATAAGAATGAGCTAATCGACACCATAATGGCAGAGCAAGACCCTGATGATGTCGCATTGCGTTATGTAACTGAAAAATTGGATGACATAGTGCAGGAGATTGCTCAGCTGAAATGTGCTAAAACTTCCCCTGAGAGCGTTTTTAAAAAGATCATTGAACTACAAGATCAGGTAAATAAGCAATCTGTCATAATAGTCAAGCAGCAGCGTTTGCTGGAAATATTAGACAAGAAGGAACGAGAATGTAATGTGGTTTTGTTAGGTGTTCCCGACGATGGTGAAGCCCTTGATGGTTTGATTGAGGACGATACTAAAGTTAAGAAAGTTTTGAAGTAAATAGGTGGCATCTGCAACAATCCCTCATCCGTTCGACGGCTTGGTCAAAGGAACGCGGCCGAGGGTTCCCGAAGGCGTCGCCCAATCCTGATCACTGTAGAATCAAGAATAATTCGAGATGGAATACTTGAGAGAGCAAAGGAGCTAAAGCAGCGTGATGAAGTCTACAAGAAAATATTCATCAAGAACGATGTTCCTCCAAGTGTGCGAGCGGAATGGAAGAGGTTATATGAAGCAGAAAAGAGAGAAAAGGAACGTCCAGAAAACGTTGGATGTGACATTGTATTTAATGCTAAGAAACGCAAGTTGTATAAAGATGGGGTTGTTATTGATAAATGGGATTGTTGGGTTTTTAAATCGACCACAAGAAGTTACTCAACCTTTAAATGTTATATCCTGGAATATAGGAGGTTGTAAAACCAAATTAGAAAAGAAAAATGTTGAGAAATTCTTATTACAATATGATATCGTACCTTTGAATGAGGTAAAGACGTCTTTACCTGTTTGTCTGCCCGGATATATTTCTTACATGAGTTATGATAGGGACCATTCGCACAGCGGTGGGACAACTGTATTACTAAAAAATATACCATCACAAGAGGTTGTCAATGTGGACACAAGCATACCTGACCAGGTATGGTTTCAGTTACGATTGATGCCCAAAATAGTATTTGGAGAATGTTATATCCCGCCGAATGACTCTCCTTATTTTTCTCACAGGGAATTTGCATCAATACAAGAAATGTTAATAGATAATGATGACGATAACAAGTTTATAATAATAGGGGATTTAAATACGCGTTTCGGTAGAGGTGTGAGGGAAATATGTAATACCGAAGAATTTTTCTACTCAATTGTCGCTGATGACGTGAATATTCCTAATGATAATGCCTATGTTTTAACAACAATTTGTAAGGATCATAACTTGTAGGTGGTCAATAATCTGAAAACTTATGACAAACACTGTTAACAGCAAGACTTATAAGCAGGGAACTACTATGAGACTCAGGGTCTCTGTAACACGGGATTTTTGGACTTTGCTCCTTGTCAAAGCATTGGATGTAGCTGAAAGTTGACATATGTATATTTTACAACCACACACAAATTTTGTCAGTATTATCAATAACCTAAACCCGATAGTTTTAATTTTTATTGAGTAAAAATGATCTGGCCGACACCATGGCCAACGATTACGAGCCAAGAGTCGAAAAACATTCATTACGTAAGCAACGTAAACACCTTTTGACGTAATGTTGCCCCGCCCATCCACCAGACAGAAACTCCAAAGACTTTATGAATGGCGGAACGATACATAGATTTTGATATGGGTGGGGTATCAGTGCTAGCGTAGTAATACTACTGTAGCAGTAGTGCCGCAACAGTATAGCAGTAATATACATGAATTAAACGTTTATGCCAACTGCTGGGATCCTTGAGGATCATTTAGCACTTCTTACAACTACTCGAGAAATTAGTTTTTATAGCCAGAAGTTAAATTTTCTAATCCAACAATGCCCATGGTAGCCTTCAGTGTTATCCTGAATCAAAGACAATACACGAAAGATGGGAAGCTCAAGCCACAGCCGCATCGGCCGCATACAATTTAGTTCCTGGCATGAAATGAAGATGGCGGTAGCATTTCACCTGCCTACATCGTCTGTTTGTTTACTTTTTTTCACAAGCGGGCATTCAATTTCAATCATGAGTGGGCGTAGCCATCATCACCCGTGTGTGGTTTGCAATAGGACGAAAATGATTTTCCCCATCTGATTTTTCATGCTTTTCCTCAGAATAAAGAAAGGTAATAAAATCATTACATCTGTTACAAAGTACATGATGACTTTTAGAGAAAATGAAGAAATAAAATAGACCAAAGCAAAATTGAATGTCGGTGCAGTGTTATTCCGAAATAAATATTGGAAAATATTTATAATATGGTGGACGCCTCTAAGAGGAAAGAAAATATATTTACATGTGATTTTCGACTAGAAAAAAATATTTGCCATTTGAAACCCCAACAACCAACCTAACCTTCCTGGTAATGTACATCAGTAGCCTAATCATGTCAACAGTAAACCTAACCATATCAGCGGTACCATAACCATGCCAACAGTTACCTAACCATGTCAACAGTAATTTGCAATGGAAATGAAGCTATCTTGCAAAACATATCAAAATCAACTAGAAAAACTATATTTTCTTGTCATTCTTGTCAATTGTATTTCAAATAAATACCTTAAAGTTATATTTGCATATCTTGAAAATCTCTAGAAATATGAAATAAACATACCAATTCCTATCACTGTCATACAATTCGTGAATATTGGGTCTCCAGCCTTTTCCAGATAGGCTTCTCACAGCAACTTTGATATACTGTATATATACTGTAGTTATGTTATATTCTCAGCAGCTTACCATTGGGTTGTAGTTATAAATGTTTACCTTAATTTTTCATTAATAAGCAACTATTTAGCGAACCAAAGTTGTTCCATCAGGAAGGATGTATCTTGTGGGAGCATTCATATGGAGAGCATAAGTAGGTTAGTTAAGTTAGAGTGACTTACTTTAATTTCAAGTTCACTAACCTTTTAATCATGATTGAATTTTCCTATATGTATGGATAAAAGCATTCAAAATAAAAGAAAATTACATGCAAACCAGCATATCTGCTCCCACAAGATCCATTCTTACCGTTTCATCTAAAGTTTCTGCATTATATGCTCATAATTGTTCAATTTTTTAATGAAATCTTGTAATTGGTACCAACACCCCACATAGTATTCCAAAGTAAATTTACCATTTGGCAGCAAATGTTACGCAGTAATACAGTAGTAATAAATTGGCAAAACAAGTTGTGAAAACTATGATATTTGCTTGTACTGTACATGATGCAAAAAGAAACATGGTTCAGTCAATTAGAATAATTGTTTCAAATTTTTTTTAGGAATGTGCATGCTTCTTGCAGAAATGGCATTTTATCTAGAAAATACCAGGCAGAAGTGTTGTTTACATTACCTTCATAAAAGGGTGCAATTGAATATGCATTTTTGAGAACTCCCACAATTGGGCTATGAGATTTTAATAAATTGTTATAAATAGGTTTGTTTCCTAATTGATTTGTGATTTCAATTTTTATTTGCTTTTTATGGAAATTAAGTTAAACCTAGATTTTTGCTTATACAGTATTCTGTAAAAATACAGCATTGCATTTGTTATAAAAGGGTACCTTACTTTACTACTTTGTTGTTGTACTTTTTTTTAGTTTTATTAACAAATATTGCTTAACTTTTGTTTTTGCCTAATCAGCATGCAAGTTAAGTCTGCTTTTTCATTTTGATTTCATATTATTGGTTTTGATCATCCCATGCTTTGTTGCTATTTAAATTCTGATATATGCATGTTTTGTTTGCATGACTTGTATGACTATTGCATGCAAATGAAGCATGTGCCATTTCTTTTACTTTGTTTATGTTCTTTGCAAGAACATTTGTGTACAGTTGCTTAGGTATGTACAGTATACAATCATAAGCACAAGCCCAAAAAAAAGGAAACTAATTACTGTATACTATATTGGTGAAATAATAAGATAATATGAGAATAAGTTTGTTTCATTCTAACTGCCCGCTCAATTTTAGATAAAGATACTTAGCAATTAATGTTACATTAACTGAAGGATTTTATTTAATGATTCAGAAATGCCTAATATATAAGTCATAAGCTATGATAGAGCCCTATAATCATGTTAACAAGCAATATTAATCGATTTAGTATTCAATAATTTATAAAGAGAAGTTTATTGGAGCATAAGAATAAATTTTAACATTTAAAAAAGCCGCGCTACGCCACAGCCGAGTTTTAGTTGAGGGCATAATCAATAGATGGCGCGCATCCTGACGGGTTGGATGACGTTTTTTTTAATGGTATAAATAGTCAGTTTCCCATCTTTCGTTTATTGTCTTTGTCCTGAATTATAACGAGGCGAAAGTGGGTGGAGCTTCATGAAGTCATCATTCTGACGATAATTATTGGTGAAGGTTTAAAGCCAATATACGGTACCGGCTATTTTTTTTCCAGTAAATAGGTAGATAGCCAATAAATAAAAATTGCTTGACATTGGATATATCAGTTATCAAATCAAGCTTGTCTACTATGTTTTTGAAAATTACCAACTATTCCCTACATCTTGTCAATCTGATTGTGACCTATAAAGTAGACTGTAATTTCTTAGGAAACCTATTTTGGGAGTTAGACTAATAATCGAAGTGTTTTTGTATTTATTAACATATTTAGTTATGACAATTATCAGTGGAGAGGTTCCAGAGTTCATAAAGGTGTACTGCTTTGCTTGTATTTAAATTTGTATGTCATTGTTGCCAGAGGTTTAGCCTCCTTCGTTACGTATAGCCAATCATCCATCGAGAAAGAGGGAAGAAATCCTGTCATAAGTTACGTAACGAGTGCGTTCGAAACTTTTTCTCTGAGTAAGTTGGCCCGTCTTCAAAAAAAGTCATTTTTACATTATAAGTACCAAATTTATTCAACCTACGTAATGCAGAATACAGTCAAAATTTATGTGTAGATATAATATGTATTCTGAATAAACGTTATATTTATGAAACGCATAGATAAAAAGTTATTGCGAAAAAACCGTGTTACAGAGGCCCTGAATCTCATAGTAGATGGGTATCCGAATTAGACGTCTGTGTAGGGCCAATACAGTTAAATTCTATAGAATCATGTCATGTACACCTAACCGAGAATTTGCCTTCTGATCATGCGCCAATATCCATTAAAATGTCTAAAGGTAGGATCGATCTTGATCTTGTGTTAAGGTAAACATCTTTTTTGGGTGGCCATGCATCACTAATGGGATGTAAGTGTAGCGGTTTGGTAAAGAAACCAATTAAGTATAAAAGGATTGACCGGAACATGTTTAATGTCCGAATTTTAGGTATGAACATAAATACTGATGATTTTATCAATAATGTAAATGATTTTGCTTCTACTGTATCGAATGTATTATACCAGGGTTCTGAGATGTGTCAGAGTAGTACGGAAATGGTTGGAGAGGATAATGGGGAAGCATATACCGGCCGCTGGGACTATCTCCTTCAGGACCATGATGATTCGAGAGTCTGGCAGGCTATAGATTGGAGGGGGAAATTTCAGGTAGAAAACAAAATTAATGGGGTCCCACAGATGAGGAATTCAAAGAATATTTCGAAAATGTATTAAATACTTAAGAAAACAGTGTAGTTGATGAAAATATATAGTAATTTGTAAATATCCCTATCCTAGATGATCAAATAACAGTCGAAAAGTCCAGTCCCAGATCAATAAAATTAAACCTGATAAGGCTTGTGGTCCAGATGGGGTCTCCCCTGGTGTTCTTAGGTTGCTTCCAGTAGAATGGTTGTTGACACTCGCCACTTTGTTTAACGCCCTTTTCCTGCGTGCATCTTATCCTAGTTTGTGGTCCTTGGCCAAGTTCTTTACGATTTTTAAGAAAGGCAACAGACAGGAACCCAAGAATGATAGAGGTATCACAGTTATTAACTGTTTAGCAAAGTTGTATGATATGATTCTTTGTTCACGACTTGAAACAGGGTTTAAGCCTTACAGGGAACAGGCTGGGGCGCAGAGGGGACGTGGTTGCATGGAGCATATTGTAGCTTTGCAATTGTTGATGGGCATGGCAAGGAGAAGGGGGAACAAACTCTTCGTCGTATTTGTTGATTTTATTCAGGCTTATGATCTGGTACCAAGAGGAATGTTATTTAAGGCTCTGAAACGCTTAGGTTGTGGAGCTGTTATGTTGGCAGCCTTGATAGCTATTTATAGAGTAACACAGCATAATTGGTACTGCAATCTTAACGACTACTTTGAGAGTTCGTCAAGGAAGTTCTATATCGTGTCATCTTTTTGTTTTATACATTAACGATCTTATTAAGCTTATAAAGTATATTTGCAATCCTGATGGGTTTTTTATCGTGGCTCCATTTATTAGTGTTAATGGTTGATACAGTTCTTCTTTGCAACTACCAGAGAAGGTATCATCCATAAGATATCATTATTGAAGCAATATTGTCAGACTTATGGGATGAAAATTAATGCAGGGAAAACTAAGATTTTTGTTATTAGTGGAACAGCACAAGACAGTAGGTCAATTGAGATCGATGGTCTTACAGTAGAATCCTGCTCGCAATATATATATATATATATAATATATATATATATATATATATATATATATATATATATATATATATTGTAACTGCTCGTTTTACCGTCACCAAAATACTATTCAATTTTCTCTTTAAGTATCCATATACCAACTGATACGAAGTCCACAATAAGGTGGAATCATACCACAAAACTCAATTTTCAAAGTGCAAGGATGAATTCAAGGAGGAGTAAACAAACACAATGAAAAACCATAAAATAATACATAAAGAACCAGACAGAAAATACACCTGAACCTCTTTAAGAACAGGAAATAAATGAATTACTATCACACTTAATAACAATTCAACACACGTATACAAAATTAAGATAGCATAACCAACCACACTCAAACCAAAATAAGGGGGCCCAGAAAGGAGGAGGAAATCAAAAAGAAAGAATATCCTGACGATTACCGGCTAATACCAAGCTTGTCACCAAAAATATTAAAGTTCAAAAAAGGCTTATTATTCCTTTTAAAGAATACAGAATCCTCCACGTCTGGAGGAGTGGTACACAGGTGGTTAATAACTAGGGGGGGGGGGGGGGGGGGGCCCAGTCTAGCAGTCTCCACAGAATCGCAGCCGTGACCAATGCAAAAAGGTATTAAACAACATTGCCATGGGACAGCGAGATCCCCCTGGTTTTATAACTGAACCAGAGGTGGTGCGGTGATTCCCAAGGACGTCCAGATATGTTATCTGGAGAGATCTCCCAATCTGAAGATAACAGATATTCAGTGCTCCTCGGGTCCTGCAGATACGGGTAAATCACCAATAGAGGCTGCAAGCACCACGAAGCAAGAGACGGCAGTACTCTTAGTGCCCAAAGGCAAGCCTTCAAAAATCATCCAAAAGTGACAAGGTCCAGAGAACGCAACTGCTTGTTCCTCCCTCCCTTAAAGACCAAGAAGTTCCACCCCCCCCCCCACCCCCCCCCTTATCCACAGGGGAGGGACCACTCACACAACCTCCTTAAAGATAAACACAAATTTTAATAACAGCAAACAGTTGTTATACAAAACGACAAGTGAAACTTAAAAACTAGGTTTAACAAATATAAAAAAAAATAAATTTAATAATAATATTTAATGAAAAGGATCACATACTGACAATATATATACATATATATATATATATGATATATATATATATAATATCTATATATATATATATATATATATATACACACACACACACACACACATATATATATATATATATATATATGGTTCGATATTCTCTCTCTCTCTTTCTCTTGCTCGATATATATATATTTATATTTTCTTTCGTCTTTTCATTACTAATAATTTTTGGGGGAAAATTTGTGTAAAAATTCATGATATTAAATTGTATATGCTCCCGTTTTTTCAAAATGTACTGTTTTCTGGAAGAATCACTTGTTTACGGCGTGTATCCTTCAAGGTGTGGCTACCCTCAGGCGGCTCCTCCTTTCTGTAGAGTGAAAATCGCCCTTATTGCTAATCTTGTAGTGTCAGTTTGTATATTAAGCCTTCTTTTGACTATGATGTTCTCTATAAAATCAGTTTGCCTCAGTAAAGGGTCCGAACAAGACCGAAAATACTTGGCTATCTCGCTTTTTCATTTTTTCCTTCGTGGCAAAAAACCTTTATTTATATATATAATATATATATTTGGGATCGATCTTTACTGCGGATGGCTGTGTCTTCCTTTGTTGCGGCTCATGCTCGATCCAGGATGCCACATATCGATAAATTTGTTTCATTTTTGAATAAAAACAATGATATACCTTTTGTTGTTAAAAAAAAAAAAAAAAAAAAAAAGTTTTTGATGCTGCCTTAATGTCAGCTGTCCTGTACGGGTGTGAATCGTGGCTGAATGCAGACCTGAAGCCAGTAGTGAAGTTATATAACTGGGGATTAAAACTATTGCTTGGCGTTAGAAAGACGACATGTAATGAATTATGTTATATAGAATCGGGGTACCCGCCATTACGAGATCTTGTTCGTGGCAAACAGAGAAAGTTTTTTAGTAGGATGTGGAGAGAGAGGTCTTCGTTGGAGGATGACCCTTTGATATTTTCAATTAAGACCGTATTAGGAGCCAGGTATAACACCAAGACTTACACAGAAGGACTGATTAATGATAGTAGAGATGATGTAGAAATCGCAATGGAAACACCCAGACGTAACATCATTAATTCTGACTCCTCAAGAAAAGTTACATAGAGAAATCAATCCACACCTCTTAGTTCATGACATCTATTCTGTTAGGCATAATGTTTCTGAATTAGATAGTCTCTCATTTACTAGGTTCAGAATTGCATCTCACTCTCTGGCTGTGGAAGTAGGTAGGTGGGGGAAAGGCCGTCTGCCGTTGGAGGAGCGGTTGTGTACCTGTGGAGCCATTCAAACAGTACACGTAACACAAATATGCTCAAGAACACAACATATCAGAGATACCTATAATTTATCTAACATGAGGGATATATTTTCAAATCAGCGAACCCTGGCAGAGCAATGTAAGATTATTGGCTTAATCCTTTATGAGTATTTATGAATATTTGTGAGGTAAAAAAAAATGAGAATAAAAATAGCTTTTTGGAGTATGATTTTTGTATATAAATGTCAAATTTGGTTTGCCATATGATAACTCTTAGTTTTTGTTTTATTGTTGTATAAGATAAAAACCTGTTACCCTTACTTTTGTGCATATAATATTTTGTATTGCCAAGTGTAGTGTTTTGCCTTTTGTTGGACCAAATGTAAATAATTAATGTAAATATGAGCTATGTATAATTGTTGTGGTCAATAAAATATCTAATCTAATCTATATAAAATATCTAATCTAATCTATATAAAATATCTAATCTAATCTAATCTATATTTTTGCATGGTTATTATTGACAAAGAAGTACACATCTGAAACCAGTCATGTACGTATTAAGCTCAACAAAGACACGTACTCGTCTGAAACAGAAGTCCCTTATCAGACGTGATGACAGGTTAGGAAAACAACACAGAGATCTCAAGTTCCTCTAATCAAATGTGTTGACAGGTTTCCAAAACAGTTTCTATCTTGGAACAGACAAAATTAATCTCTCTCTCTCTCTTTATTCTATGTTATATTGACTTTTAAATTATGTTATGCAAAATCTGAACATACATTTTTAGACATCCTGTAACTAAGCTAACTAAGGAATCTGAAAATGTTGCGAACTCTTTTATATAACATTTTATACAGTCAAAGAGAAGATATACGCATTATAAAGATAGCAATATATATATATATATTAATATATATATATATATATATATATATATATATATATATATATATATATATTATATTCAATCAGATGAGAGTATCAAAAAGGGTCCAGGAATCCACCAAACATTGTGAAGAATATTTTATTAGGAACGTTTCATACTACTTCAGAGTACATCTTTAGCCTGTAATTATAAATTGTGACAATTTAATTAATAGTAAATAATACATTAAGACTAAAATATCAAGATAATAAGTTAATTAAAACCTTAGAGAACATTTAAAACAAACAATAGACTAAAACTTTAAGAAATATGGTAATTAAAATTTACAGAAACATTTAAAATAAATAATGAGAGGACAAGTACCCTAAGTAAAAGTAAAGAAGGGAATGATTAGAAAACACAGTTCGGCCCAGATCTCAGTTATGCTAAATACAACGTGGCACCAGCCACGTTAGCATTTAGAGAAGGAACCAGTCGTTTGATGTATAATGACTCAAGTGTCGTTAAGTAATTGTTGGGAGTGCTGTCAATGATTGAGAAATGTGTTTTATCAATATTAATTTTACATATTTTGGCGTGGTTACGGATATTGGATAATTCTGGATTTGTTATTCGTTGTCCTGTTCTGTAGCTAACACCTAAGTGACCAGAATATCTCACTTTTAGTAACCGTTTTGGTCGATCCGACGTAAATACCAGGACAACCCAGGACATTAAATTTATAAATGACGTCGGATCTCATGAACGGTGGTAGTTTTTCTTTGTGTGTAAAAAATGTGCCAATTTTTAATGGGTTGACAGGAATCAATAATAATTTTTCTCAGCAAGTTCCTTCCTATGATGTTAAGAAGCTAGTTATGTATTGTACCATTCCTTTTACATATAAAAAACAAATTAGGCGAGCGAATAAGGGAAAATCATTGAAAGTGAAATAGGTTGTTTTAAAATTAAACTTGATTCCTGTCAACCCATTAAAAAATTGGCACATTTTTTACACACAAAGGAAAACTACCACCGTTCATGAGATCCGACGTCATTTATAAATTTAATTGTCCGGGTTGTCCTGGTATTTACGTCGGATCGACCAAACGGTTACTAAAAGTGAGATATTCTAGTCACTTAGGTGTTAGCTACAGAACAGGACAACGAATAACAAATCCAGAATTATCCAATATCCGTAACCACGCCAAAATATGTAAAATTAATATTGATAAAACACATTTCTCAATCATTGACAGCACTCCCAACAATTACTTAACGACACTTGAGTCATTATACATCAAACGACTGGTTCCTTCTCTAAATGCAAACGTGGCTGCTGCCACGTTGTATTTAGCATAACTGAGATCTGGGCCGAACTGTGTTTTCAAATCATTCCCTTCTATACTTTTACTTAGGGTACTTGTCCTCTCATTATTTGTTTTAAATGTTTCTGTAAATTTTAATTACCATATTTCTTAAAGTTTTAGTCTATTGTTTGTTTTAAGTGTTCTCTAAGGTTTTTAATTAACTTATTAATCTTGATATTTTAGTCTTAATGTATTATTTTACTATTAATTAAATTGTCACAATTTATAATTACAGGCTGAAGATGTACTCTGAAGTAGTATGAAACGTTCCTAATAAAATATTCTTCACAATGTTTGGTGGATTCCTGGACCCTTTTTTTATATATATATATATATATATATATATATATATATATATATATATATATATAAAATATATATATATATATTATATTATATATATATGTTGCTATCTTTATAATACGTATATCTTCTCTTTGACTGTATAAAATGTTATATAAAAGAGTTTGCAACATTTTCAGATTCCTTAGTTAGCTAGAGTTACAGGATGTCTAAAAATGTATGTTCAGATTTTGCATAACATAATTTAAAAGTCAATATAACATAGAATAAAGAGAGAGAGAGAGAGATTAATTTTGTCTGTTCCAAGATAGAAACTGTTTTGGAAACCTGTCAACACATTTGATTAGAGGAACTCGAGATCTCTTGTGTTGTTTTCCTAACCTGTCATCACGTCTGATAAGGGACTTCTGTTTCAGACGAGTACGTGTCTTTGTTGAGCTTACTACGTACATGACTGGTTTCAGATGTGTACTTCTTTGTCAATAATAACCATGCAAAAATTTTATGATTTTTCTGTAAAGTTACGTCATATTAGAAGCTTCTACAAAGATTGCATCATCTTTCGCATGCCCAAAACATTTTGTGCGAAATCCACTGTTTTCAGCTCCCGTACGAAAAGAGAGCAATCATTACAGATTTTTAATCCCTGGCGTTCAGAATTCTCTCTCTCTCTCTCCCTCGCCATACTTGATATTAACGTAACGTAAATTGGTCACTCGTAACTTTTAGATTTCAGATTTGATATTTCTTAGAGTTATTTAGTATTATTTAGTACTTTTTGTGGAATCTGAACAAACATTGTACAAGTGTGTAACGGCACCTTTTCTTTGGTGAAATATGGTGAATTAGTGAAATATTAGCAGCAGAGAGAAAATTGGTACCAAGGTAAAGTATGTTATTGAAAATTTATTAGTTGCAACTAATAGTTAGTGGTTTTATGAAACAAGTTTAAATTTTTACACATTGCAAATTTTTGTGTTTTGTGTTTGTTTATTTGAAAGTGCATTTTTTATGCACCATTTTTCTTATTGAAGTGATTTTTTATGCATTTATCCATTTTTCTTATTGTGAATTTTTTATTTTTTTGCATTTTTATTCCATTTTTCTTATTGAAGTGATTTTTTTGTGCATTTATCCATTTTCTTATTGAAGTGTGTTTTTATTTTGTGTTCTGTGTGGTTACTACTTTTTACTATTTTGGTATTTTACACCTTTTTCTGTGTTTTCATTGCATTCACTAATTAATTACCTTAGTTGTTTTCATTAATTAATCGTTGCACATTTAATTGAATTTAACACTTGTGAATTAATTTGCATTTACTTAGAATTCTTTTCAAGGTTTCATTGTTTCCTAACACTTGTGAATTAATTTCCAAATTTTTTAGTTATTACCTAACACTTTTGAATTTTGATTGAATTAATTAATTTTCTTGAATTTTGTGATAAATTAATTTTGATTTAATTTTACTTAAAATTAATTCAAGAATTAATTAAACTTTGCTTTATTTTCAAAAAACAGTAATTTTCCCTGATATTGTGAATTTCACTTATAAATTTTGAGTTTGATAATAAATTTTTGTATTCAAAATTTTTATAAGTGTTTTCTTTTTCACCAGTATAAGTAAGTGATTATATATTATATGATTTGCTTAGGTAGAGACATAGAGTGGTAACTTAGGGTGGTAACTGAGCTGTTTTCCTTCAATTTACTTGAAGTGAGTTAGAACCAGGGAAGTTCTTAAGACTTCTGAAATCAGGGAAATACTTAGTGTTTTAAAGTTGTTGATGGAGTGATGCCCTTTAATTAATTTGATTACATTATGAGATTACCTCACACCTGTTTTAAATGAAACTTTAGTCTGATTTTCTGCAATACTGGTAAGTTGTTTAAGGGATCACTGTTGCCGTTTAGAGTATTCAGTCGTTTATTACCTGTGATGAAGGTTCAGGTGTCTGGCTGTTGTAGGTAACATTAATGAATTCTAAGTGTAGTAACCAGATACCTGGCACTTTGTTACAATATATAACATATACATATACATATACATACTAACTATATATATATATATATCTCTATATATATATATATATATATATATATATATATAAATGATGTGCATTATACATATATGTGTATATATATATATATATATATATATATATATATATATATATATATATATATATATATAATATATATATATATATATATATATATATATATATATATATATATATATATATATATATATATAATATATGATATGTATATATATATATATATATATATATATATATATATATATATATATAATATATATATAGTAACATATAATGATTGATAATATAATATATGATATGATATGTATGAGACATTGGTTGCGTGTCACGTGCTTTGACATTCCTCAGAAACTGGGAATCATCGTTTTTCCCTATAGGCTTGAGTGTCCGAGCGACAGCTTAGGAATGCTGATATGCCTTTTTCTCGAGGTGGTGTGACATTAACATCCTTACCTAAGCAGGTCAACGTTTCGTCTGTCCGTGATGGGCGTTTGTCAGAGGTGACTTTGAAACATGATACGAGTGGTTTTGGGCCCGAACTATGGGTGTGAGTTTGTGTGTATGTGTGAGCCTCTTTCGTTCATAATAGTAGCATGTAATTAGCCTGAACCATAGAGACTCTTACAGGGAGAGAAAGAGCCGGGATGGCTCTGCCAACGTTTTTTCTGTTTTGTGAAAAGTGCTTGGAGATTCTAGGCTGCAATGGGTGAGTGTATTTATAAGTATTTTTGCCAAAGGTGTGGCTTGACTGTATTTTTGATATTTTGTAAAGATGTTCTATTTCATTTAATCTTTTGACTTTGTATTCACAATCATGTATTCTTATAGTTTGTTCTCCTGTTCTTCTAACAGGCGGTTCTAGTGGAGGGAACTGTAACTGGAGAAGAAAGGGATTATTCTTTGGATAAACGGTGTTGACTAATTACTGTATAGACTGTTAATTACTGGGGGTTATCTGAGTTATTTGAACTTTGAGTTATCATTCCAGTTAATCATCCTGTAAGAATGATATTGTTATGATACAATAAAGTTTCATACATACTTACCTGGCAGATATATACTTAGCTAAGACTCCGTCTTCCCCGACAGAAATTCGAATTTCGCGGCACACGCTACAGGTAGGTAGGTCAGGTGATCTACCGTCCCGCTGCTGGGTGGCAGGAATAGGAACCATTACCTTCTAGAACCAGATTTTTCTCTTCCACCTGTCTCCTGCCAGGAGGCTGGGTGGGCCATTTATCGTATATATCTGCAAGGTAAGTATGTATGAAACTTTATTGTATCATAACAATATCATTTTCATACAATCAACTTCCCTGACAGATGTATACTTAGCTGATTGGCACCCTTTGGTGGAGGGTAAGAGACAACTATTCACTGATTAGACAGGTAAACAACATACGTTGTAGGTAATAAATAAATAAAAACTTGGTTCCTATGTGTTTAGACGAAGGGTTGACTTCCTAGCTATTGCTAGGAGTCTGCTTCGTCTCAAGAGCCTCAGCGAGGATGTGACCTATGGCTAAGAGTTCTTGTAGGTCTGTCGATGGGGTCTTATCCACTTACTCGACAGAGCCTGATGGCCTTTGTCAATGGGGTCTTATCCACTTACATGATAATACACCTATGCCTAGTAGCATAATTAAGGAGCACAACACCGATCCCGATCACCTGATCCTAACACGAGGGTTTGTGCTTAATTTGAAAAGAGTTATCCACAAACTCCTTTCAAACAACCCAAAGAACAAAACACTACGTTAAAAGAAAAATTAACTCACTTAGTTAAGGATCAGTATCGGCTCCCTATCCCAGCAACGTATCCGTAGACACGTATAACCAAGAGAGAAGGATCTCTCGTAGGTCAACTTGACCTCCTTCGTGCAAAGGGAAGTCAATTCCCGAGTTGTATCTTCCGTAAGTTACAGCTAATATGTCCTTCACAACATATTGTTCTGGAAAGAACAAGAATTCATAAAAGCTCGCACTTCAAGCGCTTTTAATTCTCACTGTTTGAAGGAATCATCAAGTTACTCAAGAAGTGCTTAGCGATCACATTTGTTTCAAAGATGAAGACCAGGGCTTTCTTTGAAAAGGATCTCTTCTGGATGAAGCCTAGATTGCGCCTGGCTGGCGTCTTGCGCCTGCCTGGGGCCTCGCGCCAGGTTGGCGCCTCGCGCCTGGCTGGCGTCTTGCGCCAGGTTGGCGCCTCGCGTCTGGCTGGCGCCTCGCGCCTGGCTGGCGCCTTGCGACTGGCTGGCGCCTTGCGCCTGCCTGGTGCCTCACGCCTGGCTGGTACCTCGTGCCTGCCTGGTGCCTCGCTCCTGCCTGGAGCCTCGCGCCTAGCCCCTGCCTGGCGCCTCGTGCCTAGCGCCTGCCTGGCGCCTCGCGCCTGGCTGGCTCCTCCCCACTTGCCGGAGCTTCGGAGCTTGGTAAGAGTCCCTCGAGGATGTCATGGCGATGTCCACATATCAGACACTCTTATCTGTCCGAATTGTTCGCCTCTAGCGCATCTGTGCCAGGTTGTAGGCCCGGTCTTTTCTCCTCATCAGACAATGAGTGTTTCTTGGGGCTGTCTGCCTCTGGCGTTTTTTTTACCGCGTTTTGGCATATGGCGCCTGGTTGGTGCTACATTGTCCGAAAGTCCTGAACATCCACAATAGTTAATCAGGAGAATGGAGAAGGGTGGAAGAAATTCTTCCACTTTGAGCTTTGGCCTCTCTGGCAAGGGGAGGTGACTGTAGTCAGCCACATCCAGTATACGACAGGATATCTAACAGTATGAGAGATAAGAGTTGCTCGTTGCTCACGAGATCTCTTCTTACCTGTTGAAGGGGTTTCTCGTTGCAGAATCTTCCATATCCTTGCCCGAAGGAAGGGAAGAAGCCTGGAAGTCGAAGGAGACTCCGAGCTGAAATTGGGAGGACTCCTGATTTCTAGCTTTTTATTGTCTCCCTCTGGACACCTCCTGGGAAGCATTTCGAGCCATCATCGCATTCCAAAGACTGTAGGCAAACGTTTGAACCATTCTACTGTAGATAAAAACGTAAGTACCCTGCCTGGACAACAAAACCTCTATCTGAAAACATTGAGTCAGGAATAGGGGGTTTTAGTTCTTTTGCCAGACATACTATGCTGGCAAGCACCCATTGCCTAGTCTCCATAGAATCTGATGTGAGATTCCAATGCTCAAAAAATTCACTTATCTTCTTGGTCGTTTAGGACCAAGAGAAACAAAGAATTCCCTCATAAAAATTTTTCCAAGAAGACTGATGAAGAGCAGTTCCATCTTGTCGGAACACGGAATCTGAGGCCCGACAAAGGATCCCATTCTAAGTACATGATATCCTTCTCTTGTCGTAAAGAAGTATCGTATAAGATCCCGAAGATCTTAATTCTTTCTGCTATCTCTAATTCTCCCTTTCATTGATAGCAGATATATACAAAAGTGATTCTTCCCTCTGAAAGGGAAGAAAAACCGCTATGTGGTTCACAGAGGTATCGGAAGAGGACAGTTTCCCAATTCCATCTAACACGATCTGCAGCAATTCTATGTCTTTAGCATGACTCTTGTCGTTTACCTTGAAAAATCCTCTCCTTCATTCTACTTCTGGTAGTCTGCACGCAGACCGACTCAGAGTGGAGAGGTTCTTCAGGTCTAAGAATAATAGATTCTGATAGAATATCCAGACTCTCTTGGAAAAGCCTTCCGAAACATGCTTTGAGAAGAACGTGACCTCTGTGAATCCGACCTCTCTAAGGCCAAAATGAGGCATAAAGTATTATCCTCTCTTTCTTTGACGCCCTATATCTCAAATTCTGTAAAGAATTTATATTTAGGGGAAAAAAGACCAAAGATTATTCCCCTTTCTAAAAATAAAGATGGCGTATATTGCTACCTCTCTTGGTTCGAGGAAAAGGAAGCAGTCTATAGGAAGCCTGTTCGTCTTCTTCCTTGCAAAGAGATCTATGAAGAAGATTTTCTGCAGGTTCTTACAACTCTTTCCAATAAATGTTAAGACATACGTTAACAATTATTATCTTCGATCGAGAAGGTTCTCACGGACACGCAAAATCTTGCATCGAACCTCTTAAGGATCGTTACGTTCCCTGTCTGTTTTCCAAATAGGTTCTCTTTTGTTAACGCGAACAGGGGCGAAAAAAGAGATTCTCGATGCTCTTTGCGATATGAGAGAGTCGTGGAATTGGCCTAAGTGATTAAAATAAATCATTTCATCGTTCCTTGTAAGCGACCCCTTTCCGATTAAATGGGTAACGAAAACAGGAACGAATCTTGCCGTTACCAAGCCTGCTGTCCGAGAGGCTACTGGACTCTTAGGTTAATAACTCGCTAAAACGAGAAAATATCTTGGATGGTGCTTCTGGTGCATTGCGCCAGGCTGGCGCTTCAGGCGCTTCTGGCGCAATTTTGCGCCAGGCTGGCGCTTCCTTCTAATTCTTTTAGGTTATGTGCCAGAACATCTGTGCCTTTATGGTACTCGACATCCTTTCACATGTTAATTCCGTTCTTAGTAGGAAAAAACTTTTATATACGTAGTATAATCCATTCAGGAAAACAACTTCTGTCACGAAGAGAATGTTTCCCATCCGACTCATCCATCTTCTCCTGAGCAGGTACTCTAATAAGCCATGCTTTCGTAAGCATGAGAGCATTATATAATATAATGTTCTGCTGCAATAGAATCCTTTAATAATGTTACCTACGGTAAACAGCATTGAAAGGTTGTAATATCTCTCTTATTGAAAGCTTCGCAAAAGGCAGACAATATTTTATTTATGTTAGCTTAACTATCCCCTCAATCCAAGGCTAAGACCGCGATTGTAGGGGAGAGATACGGTTAGTTATTCCATCCCGCAAGAGAGAGAGATGTAACTGTCCGCTCATGACCGCGAACTAGATGGTACTGCGTTGGTCTAAGCGATAGCACTCTCCGTTAACCGCCTGGCCTTACTCTTCCAGAGTTGCCAGCTACTCCATTCAATAAAGGAATCTTATAAAATTATTATCGAACTTCAGGAAGTTCTCATTAAAGCATATTTAAGCGAAACAAGACTTCGATAAATCTAGAAGCTAAGTAGGTGTTGTCTTAACAATCCCTTTAAGCGTAGTCCTTCCTAGGAAATTCCTAGGATACTGGTAATTGAGTTGCACAGCAAAGAAGTAACTACGGTATGTGTTTATGATTTGACCGTATCGTATTCTCATACAGCAGATACTCTACTACCTTCTACTATCTTCGTTCTTATCGTTAATAGAACGATAGAAAGAGTATATATATCTCCTTAAGGAAGGAAGTTAATCCAGGAATTCTTTAAATCTTCGTGATTTCCTCATAAATCGAGGAAGAGAAAGAAT
>NC_087211.1:23420797-23443297 GCF_015104395.2 Macrobrachium nipponense | reverse complement strand
TATACATGTTTCCATGCATGTAAATTCTCATACCCAAATATACATGTAAACTTTGAACAATGGCCAGGACGCCACATGTTCCACGAGGCACAGCAGCAGACATCTTCATCGCCCATTCTCTGCTGACCTGTTACCTGGGCCACCTCTGGCCCTTTAAGTAGAACCACATCTCTGGGGCTACTGAGTATGGCACTCTTCTTTCACTGTAGTCTATTCTGACAAGTGCCCGGTTTACTGAGTACAAGGTTGTTACCAGATTTTTTTTGTATTTTACAGGTGACAATCTTCCAGATGCCCAAGAATACATTTGCAGTGGCTATTATCTCTGTATTACTTTTCCTACAGTTGTTAGGTATGTGAATAAATGTATGTATATCGGCCAATCTAGCAAGGATTTAGAAGTAAGAATTAAACAACATAAATGTTCTGTCAAAACTGGGCAAACATCCAATGCAATATTCATTCATTTAAGTGAAAATGAGAAAATGACAACCGGATAAATATGATTGGCAGTTCAGTAATTGTAAGATCAAAAGATGTTGTCATGAAATCTTTTAGAATCCGCCATTATACAATTTACTTCCAATTGTAATTTCAATGTCAGTTCTGCCCTGTATTATTTGGACCTTAGTATAAGTAACATGTATAAGAATGACCTTAAAGATACAATCACAGACTTAAATACTAATTAATTGCCTTATAGATATTTTCTTTGTATATGTATGTTTAATATATACTTTTGTTAATAAGTTACCTTTCAAAAAAAGTTTTATTGTTCACCAAAAAAAGAAAAATTTGTGTGGTCAGTCGCCGCACTGGATAATCCTTTAACTGTCTTGTCCCTGTTTCTGAGCAGTTGGACTTCATCTTTTTGTAAACCTCTTAAATTGTACCCCTGTTTTTGGCAAAGTTACTAATTCTCCAGGTGTTTGGATTCTAGGAACTTAGTTCCCTTCATAATTCTAGGTACTTAGTTCCCTTTACAATCCCTATCTGTCATTTAAACGACCCTTCCTTGTATGTCAGTCTGCTAAGTAAAGGACTTTGAGTCGAAAGATCTTTCACTTTCCTTCTTGGCTTCTACCTTTATTTATAAATTCATCATGTTCCAAATTATTGTGATCAGTTATACACGCATACATACATTACACACACACACACACTCACACATATATATATATATATATATATATATATATATATATATATATATATATAATAAGTATATATATATATATATATATATATATATATATATATATATATATATATATATATATATATATATCACCTAACAAGTGGCAGGTGCAAAAGCAGCAAGAAAATCTCCATCAGCGTAGAACACTCCCACAATAAGCAGTCTCATGCCTCTATATATAAAGGCTCATCAACAGTGCATCGAACCTCCTACATGAAACTACGTCTTATACACAACCTCCCTCTCCTGGATTTTAAGGTCCTTCATTTCCAATACCTCCTCCATACCATGAAGCCAGGACTCTCCATCCCAGATAATGGAACCATCTCAAAACTCAATAATCCAAGTCATCAAGTTATACAATATTACAACAAGCTATTCTCTCTCTCTCTCTCTCTCTCTCATTTCCTTATTCTATACTCCATTTCCACTTTCCTGAAATTCAAATTTCCCCACTTTTACCTTATTTCCTCAGTCATCTCTGAATTGCCTCTCTCTCTATCTTCAATCACTCCGTTGTGTCTCACCCTGCTACACTTTTGTTCTCTATTCGTGGCTTTCCAGCCATACTATCTCTCCCTCTCTCTCTCCTCATATAATATATATATATATATATATATATATCTATATATATATATATTAATATATATATGTATATATATATATATATCTATATATCTATATATATATATATATATATATATATATATATATATTATATATATATATTCTATTATTATATATTAATATATGTGGATGTGGGTGTGTTTCCTCTTAAATCTTCCGTGTGAAAAAGTTTGTTTCTCTCTCTCTCTCTCTCTCTCTCTCTCTCTCTCCCCCTTCCCTCCTTCCTTCGCTTCCTGCTGTTCCCTTTCCCTCTCGCTCTCATTCCTGAAAATGCGGTCCCCGTCTTTAGTATTAAAATGAAATGCGCGGCCCATTAAATCCCGACGCAATTAGGCCGTAAATTCTCAATTAGTATTGTAATTCCGGCCTAATTACAGAATAACGCGGGCCATGAAGGAAAAAAAGGGGGAAGGGGGTGGGAGGCCCTCTGAAGAAGGCAAAGATCATTATAAAAAAAAAAATGGTAAGAAAAGAAAGAACCCCGAAGAAAGGACGCCTGGCTCGCACACTGACGGAAAAGAAAAAAAAAAGTCAACCAGGACATTGGGAGCGTTAAGTGATAACGAAACAGTACATCAGCTTGGAGATGTTAATTAATTAAATGTAAAATACAGATGTAGATCAAATAAAGTGAGAGAGAGAGAGAGAGAGAGAGAGAGAGAGAGAGAGAGAGAGAGAGAGAGAGAATTTTATTTTAACTCTGAATAGCTGAATCAAGTAGTAAGTGTTGGTCACTTCTATTAGTAATGATTCAACCAGTAGAAATCCGAGAATATCTTTTGTCAAATAATGGTGGTTCTCTTGAGTTGAAAACATATTGTAGCGATGTATTAATCATGAAACTATTACCCATAATGCTGATGATTACATTCATCTTTTATTACAAAGAAAGCAGACATCTACAAGAAAGGAGGTACACCAACATGATGCGACTCAGTAATAACTGGTTGAAATATAATTTCTAATAACAACTAAAAAATATCACGATATAAAGCCAATTGGTGATAAATGAAAGGACTGGATGATTATCTATAATAACCTTAAATGGCCAAAAAGCAAAGGCTTTAGGGCTATTGAAAACTATGGTATTAAGTGGGCACAAAAACAAAACTTAAATGGCTTAAAAAGCATACGTGAGCATAAAAGGCCCAAAGTAACCATAAAACAAAGGTCACATACTGTCATTCATAACTATAAATGGCTTAATCAGCTACGAAAACAGATGCCTTCAGAAAACTCAACAAAGGTTTGAAATACCAACCGAGAGGCCATAAACGACCACGCGAAGCCTAGATCTTCCGAGTGGTCACAGAAACAAAACCCTTCGGGAAGCAGAAGGAGAGTCTAAGCGGGTGCACAACGAGGTAACCAAAGATACAAATGTTCTAAGCGGTCATATAACAATACCTTAAATGACCTCCAGTAGAAACAACAGCATTAGTCTTCACGAAAGTTAAACAAGTAAAAACTGCGTACAGTCGAGCTTCCTGTACAGCCTATAATGCTGTATGAAAGTCTCAGCCGCTGTCCGTGAAACTTTCAGCCACGGCCCGGTGGTGGCCTGTGATGATGGCACCTAAAGCGGTGACAGACGCATGGTCATGGCTAACTTTAACCTCAAATAAAATAAAGAAAACTTCTGAGGCTAGAGAGCTGCAATTCGGTATGTTTGATGACTGGAGGTTGGATGATCAAAATATCAATTTGCAGTCCTCTCGCCTCAGAATTTATGAAGATCTGAGAGCGGCCGGACAGACAAACAACCATCTCACAGTTTCCTTTTACAGAACACTTAAACAGGCTCGGAATGAAAAAAAAAAATCACTTAGTAAGTCAAACCTGAAAACTCATAATAAAAAGGCTTTTACTTGCCAAAAGGGGGTAATCAGTGATCAAAACTATTGACGCCTTTAGTTAACAATAAACAAAAATGGTTGACTTCAGCGGCCAAGGAAATCAAAGACTGCCAGCCGACAATGCCACACCAAGACTTACCGACAGCTCTTCATTCGATCCGCCTCGCCCAGGAATCGAACATCGATCCCCTCGCTGTTGAGGCGAACGCCCTAAATAATATTCAAAATCCGAAAACATATCAAACTTATGTGTCAAAAATAAACTTCAGTGTTCAAATGCTCTCTACATAAATGGACAGTATATCTGTGTACGGTATAGAATGCATAAAAAACAATTTTAGAAGAGAGAGAGAGAGAGAGAGAGAGAGAGAGAGAAGAGAGAGAGAGAGAGAGATGGTGGGGGGGGGGGGGGGGAGGGGGGGGGGGGGGGGGGGGGGAGAGTGATGAGATATTTGATTCTCTATATTCACGTACAGCATGGGGGCTGTGAGATATTCTTGAAATGAAATAAGAGGCAGTTATCTTCTACCGTCTTAATGAGTTTTACCTGGACCTTAACAGATGACTCCGCTACGAAATGTCCTCATTATGACCTGCAAGACATAAGGTAAGGCTATTATCAATCTCTCTCTCTCTCTATCTCTATCTCTCTCTCTCTCTCTCTCTCTCTCTCTCTCTCTCTCTCTCTCTTCGACCATCAGTGCTTATTTCATGTTGTCTTAATTACATAAAACCCATATAACAACTATGTATGTATGGTATGAATATATTTACAGATTGACAGAGATATATATATATATAGTATATATATATATATATATATATATATATATATATATATATATATAACGTGACAAAAAGACAAAAAAGTATACTGTATACGGAAATAAGATTACTTACATCTGAAATATATATATATATATATATATATATATATATATATATATATATCTATACACGTGTGTTTATATCACAAAAAAAGGTAATAGCGTGATGATTTTACGAACAAATATATACAGCCAAGAGGGGAAAGTGACACTATGGAGATGCCAAGTACTTTCGTTTTCTAAAGACGTGGTCAGAGCGGTGTCTTGGTAATGAGACGAAAGTGCTTAGAATCGCCATTGTTTCACTGTTCTTCGTAGCTGTAACTTTGATTCATATATATGCTTAGAATTAAAACAGGCCCAGCCGAGCTTTCGGGAATACATAACTTTTCTCATCATGAGGGTCTTTTCTCTACAGAATGATATAAAAAATAAAGAGAAACGGTAAGAAAACTATACTAATTGACATGACCTAAAAACATTAAAACAGCTATAACTGACAAAACTTTAAAATGCAAAATATAAAGTAAAAAAGAAACATAAAATCACAAGTTAACTGCATATAAAAAAAAAGAGGGGCAAGAAGCAATGACTAAGTTAGATGATGACTACGTTAAAAGCGGAAATCCTGAATAAAATCGTTGAGGCAGATAGATACTGAGAGAGAAAAGACGTGAATATAATCAAAATCAAAATACTGATTATTTATTATGTAGTACAAAGTACTGGAGAACCAACTGTTCATGTAGTAGTTAAAGGACACCTGGGTGGGTTATGACAGAAGTGGTTTGGATAAAAGTGAGAAAAGAAAACGCAAACTATGCAATGAACAATGGAACAGAGGTGGTTTCGCTATTGAGTACTGGTGATGGTTGTTTAATATGGAGGGACTCTAAAAACGGAAGCGATTGGTTGTGTTTTGCCCGTCCGAGTATTTGAAAATCCCTGTATTGTAAGTGATGGTGCAGATAATGGCATGGGGTCTAATGGCACTATTTTCTTTGTTGCTTTAAAAGTAAGTCTGTACGGTGGACGTTCCCTATAGAGTCGATACGCACCTTAAGTAAGCGCTTCGTACATCCCCCGTAAGTCCCATAATTACATTTTGGGCAATTAAACTTGTAAACTGTGCATCAACTCCGGGAGGGTGTACTTTAAGAAGTGAAACAGTCTCCCAACCAATTGTAAGAGGGTATAAAGAAAATCTGAAATCAACAAATGGTACCTACTTAGACGGCTCAAGAGTGACAATAATGTACGTTTGAGTGGGACAGAATTATTAGTTAATGGGAGAGAAACATACATTACCTTTTCAGGAACGGTGTAGACTACAGTTTTAGGCTTAAAACTACTGTCTAAAAATTCTTTTAATGATTTTATTGATATGTTCAAGGAATAGCAATTATTCTTAAAATACGTCTGTAAACACCAAACTTCCAGGTGAGTTATTCCGGTTGGAGCAAAGGGAAAAAGACTTCAGGAATCAATTCTACAAGAATTAGCCTTGAAAGCAAGGGACAATGACTACAAAGAGGTTGAACCCAAGGCCGGCTAACGGCTTCTTTCTGAAAATGCCAGTCACAAAATTTCCCTCAGAACGAGATACTAAAATATCTAAAACGGATATGGGGCCATGACATTCTTTTTCCATAGTAAGAGTAATGCTGGGATGAAAAGAGCTGACAAATAAAAGCAACTGGACATAACGTCCTTCACTGTAAAGTAAAAACGCATCATCTACATATCGTCTATAAAATATGGGTTTAAAAGTATCTGGGCACTGATTAAAGAATTGTTCTTCTTTATAAGCGAAGGATGGTCCTAACCCGTGGCGGCTCGTCAACAGGCACCGTGGAAATGCAATAACCCCTATGGATTTCATATATATGCACAAAATTATGAATATATACATTCATATGAGAAATTAAGTATAGATTATCAATAATCCTTAAAAAAAATATTACCATTCTTTTGTTTTTGTAAATAAAAAAAGCAAATAAATTGAAACAATATGTGGAACTGCGGTGCTCAGCAGTTCGGATTTTGCTAGCAGGGTGATAATGTGTTAGTATAGGTGTTGGAGGGAGGTGTGTTTTGAAATTCGTCAAAGCTTAATCAATATATATATACTATTAGTGATAGTGATAAAATAAGTAACGATACTATTAATATGTAATCCAGAATAATCAACTCAGTGGCGAGTTGTAGTAAATAGGACAAAATGATAACCACATCGATGTCGAGTCAATTCAAAATAGCTTTCGGTAGCGGTTCTGCTACCTACCTGAGAGAGAGAGAGAGAGAGAGAGAGAGAGAGAGAGTGTGTTTGTGCAGTTAATATCAAGGAATTAAAGAAAATTATGTAATAAACAGCACCCCTATGAATGATAGCCACAAGCCGCCACTGATCCTAACGGGGAGACCATGGCCATGCCATCATCTATTTGCTTATAAACTTTCACATTACAAATAAAATGAGTATCAATGACCGAGAGTTCCAAGAGTTTTTTATAATTATTTCTGGTAAAACCGTGGTAAATCGTATTCTGGGTAAGGAATAATTTCCGAGGATAATATCAATGGTTTCGAAAATGGAGACATTAGTAAATAGGGACGGAACATCGAAACTAACCATAAATGTATGTGGATTTGCTCAAGAATGTCAGGGATAAAAGAAGAATTTTGTACTGTGAAACGGTTATATATGTATACTCGTGATATGGCTGAGAAGGGGAACAAGGTACTTTGGCTAGGGAGCTGTAAGCGGCACGTATTGGTCGAAGGGGAATGTCATTCTTGTGAACTTTAGGGAGTCCAGCAAAGTAGCAATAGAAGATCCTGAACTGTAAAAAGAATTATAGGTGCTTTCAGAAATAGCAGCGACATCTTTAAGATGCTTCAAACGCAGTACGATATATTTTAAAAAACGAGGTAACCCAGTAAGTTCATGTCTCGCACACTTGTACAGGCTTGAACATGATTTATAAGCACTTACGAAAGGCAATTATGAACAACTTCATTTGCTTTACAGTTTACACAATACACAATCTTACTTAAAATGATTCGGTAATAGATTAACTTACCTTGTGAAATTTATTTCCACTTAATTGTTATAACCTTGAAGAAAATATTTGTAATTATGATAGGATTCGATAGCATTTTTTTACAACATTGGTTGTTTATAAAAGTCATGTAAAGGTCTTAAAGCTAATAAGAAAAATTTAATGGGGTGTAAATGATATAATTCATGCATTCATTTATTCAAATGTGATGAATAGATAAGAGAAAAGGATTTTTAAAAACTGAAATGTTCTATTGTTCATTGTATAGTTTGCTTGTTGTTCTTGTTTCTCTCTCTCTCTCTCCTAAACCACTTCACCCCCTTTCATTCGCAGTCTTCTTACTCGCACATGTGTTATTCAACCACGACATGAGCTGTAGGTTTTCCAGTAAATTTTTTGTACAACATAATCACCATTTCTATTTTGAATTTTCACGTCTTTTCTCTCTCAGTATCTATCTGCTCAGTGATTTTATTTGACGATTTCTGCTTTTTACATTATCTCTTGTAACTCTTGTCACTTCTTATTTGCGGTTAACTTGTGATTTTATGGTTCTTTTTTACTTTATATTTTGCATTTTAAAGTGTTGTCAGTTTTAACTGTTTTAATACATTTTTAGATATAGCCAATCAGTATAGTTAGGTTTCTTACCGTTTCTCTTTATTTCTTGTCATTCTATAGATAAGTGAACCAGATGATGGAAAAATTTATGTATTCCAGGAAGCTCGGCAGTGCCTCTGTTTTATTCTGAGAAATAATAATCCCTGCAACGTATATATATATATATATATATATATATATATATATATATATATATATATATATATATATATCATTCGAGCTACAAATGTCCTTTAATATCTAAATTCACTCTACCTCGGAATTGATATATTTTCATATATGTACCGAAGGGGAATTTTTTAGTTGATAACAATTTCGTCCCCACATGGGATCGAACCACCGTCCAAGTGGACGGGAACGAAATCAGGACAGACAGTGACGCTATCAATTCAACCAACAGAGACGCCTTAAGTTTATATCGATTCTGACCTTACAAATCACCTCGAATGATATATAAATGATCACGGTTCGATGTGATAATTATTCATATATATATATATATATATATATATATATATATATATATATATATATATATATATATATATATATATACATATATATATATATATATATATATATATATATATATATATATATATAGAGAGAGAGAGAGAGAGAGAGAGAGAGAGAGAGAGAGAGAGAGAGAGAGAGAGAGAGAGAGAGAGAACATATCAGGCCTTTGTAGCCTACAATTACACAGGCAGACCCTTTCCGTCTTTATAACGAACTTACCTAATATGTCAAGAAAATGTTCCAAGACCTGATAAGTACCTTGGGAGTATTCCGTTAAAAGCGCATTTGATGTTTCTCAGGTGCAAAAGGTCTTCAGCAGTTTGTTTACACACCTGTCTCGAAACGTCAGCACTACTCATGAGTTACAAAAATGAAAGGGTTGTTGTGAACGAACTGCCAATTCATTTTGAATAATTTACAGCGACCTCGGGATGAAAGAGATTAATTTGCGCTTTATCACATTTCAAATATGACGTTTTCTATGTGCATACGTAATTAATTTGGGAATACAATTACTCGAAGAGTTGAATTTACAGTCTTTCACAATAACATTCAATCACGTTAATGCATGTTACATAAATAACTATGAAGTCATAACCAATTACTGAAATGTGCTATGAAACTTGTGAAAACTATGCATGAAAATGTGTTTGTTTTAAAATTTATAAAATTAGATGAGGCTTAAAGTTATAGATCTGAATTGACTGAGGCACTCCAGGGTGGAATGTGAAAAACTGCAGGCAATATAAAAGATTTTTTCACATGACAAATGTCAAGATAAAAACCAATATGGAGCTGCATAACACAAATGAAAAACATCACTTTATCTAGGACAATCGTCATATATATATATATATATATTATATATATATATATATATACTATATATAGATATATATATATATATTATATATATATATATATATATATTCGTATATACATACATATATATATTGTCTATATAGACATATATACATATATATTGTCTATATATACATATATATATTGATATATATACACATATATATATACAATATATATACTTACTTCAGTTAGCGCATGTCTAATGTGATGTCTCGGAGTGCTGTGGTTATCCATCCCTTGCGTTCATGGAAAAGAAATGTTTTTAATGCTGCAAATGATCTTTGCCCGAATCAAGAAACCTCTCTGAAAAAAAATCGTTTTATTTCACGCCTGTGTGTGTGTTTGTGTAAAATTGTGTGTGTGTAGAGAGAGAGAGAGAGAGAGAGAGAGAGAGAGAGAGAGAGAGAGATGAGAGAGAGAGAGAGAGAGAGAGAGTTGATCAATTACACCCAGCTAGGTCGATTTCTTAGCATTTCTGATAATATACGAGGGGATAATCAGTGTAATTTCGACGCTATAATCGTTGCTGGCATTCATGCGGTATTAGCTTTCCTCGCAACCAGTTTTCGTTCTAAAAGTCACCTTTCGATGGGAAAATCCGATCAGGCATCATCTAGAATAAAGTTCTCCTTAATTCTGTGGATGTAATTGGTACTTCTTCTACTCACTTACGAAAGAGATTCTTGTTTTTTTTCTTTAGTATTTTTCAGTGTTCGCTCTTATTGTTGTCAATTCTGATATTCCGTAAACCTGCTGTTAAATTACAGTGTGGGAGTAAACACACGCTGGAATTATCGCATACATATACAATGGCTGAAACCAAATCAGCAATCTTACGTCGGTAAGAAACCTTGGCAAATGCCCCGAATATATAATCGTTTGAAGATGGTTAGGACTATCACCGAGACGCTGACTATACTCGGTTTTTTTCCATCTGTCCCACCCTCCTGTTGGGTTTCGCGTGGTAACACTGCGTCTCGGGCGGTTTTAAATAGTTACGCTGTGTAAGTTTAAGTAAATAAAATAAAAGGATATTTGGGTGTTACATTTGCAACTGAAAAGTGTTTTAATAATTTACAGTATGCGAATTACATCGTTAATATTCGAAATAAGGTTATTATTATTGTTGAATGTAGCTGAATGTAACTATCTAAAAGCCCGGGGACGCAGTGTTTACCCATATGCAAAACACCACACGCTAGTGGCAGATGGAAAAAAACAGAGTATAGTATTTAACTGGTTTGTGCTGTGCGCGCTTTCAGTAGCCGAAGTGTCATTGTCTCAATAGTATGTTTTACTGTAGCGGGGATGCGCCTCCTAACAGGTTAACACGAGGGACGTTATGTCAACATTGAATGAGAAGAAAACGTGAACAAGCACAATTTGTTAAAGAACGGTACCTCCATCGCGAGTATGGTGGGTAGTTCATATAAGCCACCGGTTTGCATTATATCATACTGGTACCTTCCCCTTTTGTATGCACACAGTCGCACAAACATCTCATAAAATGCATACAGTCACATGATTATGTTCAAGATTTTGAATTTTTTTGTAAAGGAAAACTCCTGCGATAGCTATTTGTCTGTCCGACCGCACTTTTTCTGTCCGCTCTCAGATTTAAGAACTACCGAGGCTAGAGGGCTGCAAATTGGTATGTTGATCATCCACTCTCTAATCATCAAACATATCAAATTGCAGCCCTCTAACCTCAGTAGTTTCTATTTTATTTAAGGTTAAGTTAGCCATGATCGTGCGTCTGACACCGCTATAAGTGCCAACAACACAGTCCACCATCGGGCCGTGGCAGAAAGTTTCATGGGCCGTGGATGAGTTTCATCCAGCATTATACGCTGTACAGAAAAATAGATTGCATTTTTTACTTGTTTCATGTGGAAGACAGGAGAGAGGCAGTGGTGGTATCAATCAGCTAAATAAAGCAGGCTGTTGGAAGCGACTACTGAGGTCGCAAGGCTGGAAATGGAAAGCTTCCAGAGCCACAAGTCTTCACCGGGAGTTGATGACATTACAAGGCGTAGGATTTTGACGGGGAAGGCAAAATGGAGGAAAGAAGGTTTCATAGTGGAAACCAATGTGGGGTTTGAGAGGTAATAAAGAAGTGAGAATAAAGTGATTACGAACAAATTAAGTTTTGGGACAATTGAGCCTAGAAAACCCTTATGACAGAATCGAGAGAGAGAGCGGAGGGTGTTGTGTAAGGGGAAGTGGCTGGTTCCATAGCAGTTCAACATCAGTTCATCTATGTTGCATGTACCACACAAACAGTTCCTCTCAACAACTTTTGAACTTTCTGCTTCCATTTACACTGAACAACATCCACACTTCACTTCCATAAAGGCGAGTTGGCTCACTGGTCCTTACATATATTCACTCCCTAACACCCATTAACATTCTAATGGCTTCTATAGGCGCTTCATGTCCTTTCCTAAATTTTTGCACACACACACACACAAACTGCTACCTTCCTTGCCTCACATATTCTGAAACTCTCCTCTTCTCTACCATCCATATTAACAATCATAGAAGCCTTTTCCTGGTTTCTATTTACTCCCATAACCTTCCTCATGCTCGCATTTCCTGCCAAGTTTTTTCTTATAACATGCACTTCAAGCGCTCGTAAGTACTTTTGGAATTCATCTTCATTAACCAATAACAACATTGCACCATCTGCAAACATCAGCTATGCTACAGGACTCCAGTCACATCTTCATTCTAATCACACAACATTGCAGCCTCACTCACTGTCTTTTCTCTGACGTTTCGCATTATTCCATTCAAAATGGCATTGAACAATTATGGACAGACAGCACAACCTTGTTGCACACACCCTTTGGCAACAAATCTGTTTATGCCTCCTTCCCCTATCAAACTTTTCACTTCCATCAGAAAATCTCTTCAAATAGAATAAAATAAAACACTGAAGTAAGGCCAAAGACCAAGCACTGGGACCTATGAGGTCATTCAGCGCTGAAAGGGAAATTGGTAGTAAGGAGGTCTGAGAGGCGTAACAGGATGAAAACCTGGCAGCTGCACAATTAAACAATTATTAGAGAGGGTGGAAAGTGAAATGGAAGAAAATATGAACGGAGGTACGGTAAAAGGAATGAAATGCTCTCATCAACTTACCTTCTATATCATGCAGTCTCAAATCCCTTACCTTTACCTATCTATCTATTATATCCTGAGCTTTTCCTAGATCTCTGTATGTCACACACAGCGTTTCCCTGTCACCCTAATCCTGCCATACACTTTCCCTGGAATACTAATCATAATAATGATTCCCATATCATTTATACAGTAGCATCTTGCATCTATACCTTTTCATGATGAAACAATAATTTCTCTCACACTGCTTTAGAACTTCTATTACATAGGTAGACTATATCAAAAGATTAGTCAGCTACTTAATGAAAACGCATCGACATAAACACACACATGCCTATATATATATATATATATATATATATATATATATATATATATATATATATATATATATATATATATATATATGTCTGATCACATCACCGTGATTCATATATACGCATTAAGCTACAAACGTCCTTTAATATCCAATTCACTCTACCTCGGAATTAGTATTAACCGAAGGGGAATTTTTTTAGTTTATAACAATTTCGTCGGCTCCCGGGCGCGAACCTAGGAACCAAGAATTAAGGACGTACAGTGAAGCGCCTTTAACCACACAGCTACCACGAGAGGTAGGTAGCTGTGTGGTTAAAGGCGCTTCATTGTCCGTCCTGATTTCTTGGTAGCTGTGTGGTTAAATGCGTTTCATTGTACAGTATGCAGCAAAACTCGTGTGACTTTTTTATTTTTGTACTGGACAAGCGTTGTTCTCAAGTTGCCACTTAGTATTAAATCTCGTATTTTATAAACGTGTATATATGAGGAAAAGTTGGTCACTTGTTATATAGAATCTTATAATTGAAATATATTGGAACCTGAAAACCAAAAATATTTCACGCTACAATATTTCTGAACGAAAACTAAATACGTTACTGTAGCATGAAAACTTCAGATCACCGTGACTTCCATGAGTCGTGTGGAATCGTCAGTCTGGACACGTGAAAGAGGACATCGCGATGGAGAGCAAGAGAAAAGTTAAGCAGAGCATAGTCTAATGATAAAAATGGGTGCATTTGGGATATGAATTCGAAGTTATTACTTTTAGCTTTTGTGGCTTTGTGTATAAAGCAAATGTTAGTCGAGATCATGATTTCGATACTTGCAATAAATTATGGCTTAGGCTTAGGTTATAGCTAGTGCTACATAAGTCTAGTCTCCGAGGGGTTTCTTCAGTTTGAAGAAAAGTAAATAATAAAAATAACTGAATAAATAAGCGAGGTGAAGAGTAATCTTCGCTATTAGAAACACAACTAATTTATATTATTTTACTTTTACTTTAGGAATGGAAGACTATAATCAGGTCGGATATTATCAGCTACAACTGTCGAGTGCAGATTCTACAGAATGACAACTGCAACGTATTATAAACAATAATGGCTAGGCCAATGCTATTGGCTTTATAACATACTGGGCTATATTCCAGACAGCAACAAGTTGCATCAAATCTTTGTAACTTATGAAGGGTGTCTATAAGACCATAAAGCAGGATTTGTGAATTCTTCCACAGTCTTGGTGTGGTATACTTCCGCCATTATTTTTTCCTCATAGGCTATAGGCTTAATGAGAATGATATAATCGAGAAGCGCGAAGGCACTTGGCCTACGGGTAAGGCAAGCTAAGCCATTGGCGGGCCACTATGCACCCTTCACCAGTTGGGTCTAATGAAATCTTAGGTAGATCTCAAGAAATGTAACTTAGTAAAGGCATTAATAAACCAAGCAGCAAATAATGAATATGATTGATAATAATAACGGTACTTAGTAAAGGCATTAATAAACCAAGTAGCAAACAATGAATATGATTGATAATAAAAACGGTATAGGTTAAGTAAATGGTATACAATATAATTATTTTTAAAAAATACGTATAATTCTTTGAAATACATAGGTCCCTGTGAAAAATAATATACAAATTCCAGCAAAACAAATAGAGTAAACACAACCTCGTCTTTTAAAACACGTCATACATATATAGCTACACATACATACATACATACAGAGAGAGAGAGAGAGAGAGAGAGAGAGAGAGGGTTAATTAATATTTAGTATGTGAGCCTAGGTTGTCTATTACCGAATTAAGCCGTCTAGGAATACTGTCAAACCAGTCTACTGCAAATATTTCCCTCCCCACGCATTGACTCCCACACTGACAAGCAATGGCTTATGATGGCTTGTTTACTGTTCAGAAACGGAGCCATCCATTCCTTTGTCATAATGGCCCATAAATTTTCAATGGGATTGAGATCCGGAGATTTTGCAGGCCAGTCGATCCGAATAACTTCTGGATGCTGCTGTAACCACTTTCTTACTGGCATGCTAGAATGAACAGAGGAGTTGTCCATTGCCAAGAATATGGGCAACTGTCCGGAATCAGTAGCATCCTAACAGATGGAATCAGCACCTCGTCAAGAATGTCACATACTGCCTGCCATTTAATCGCTCATGGATTGGCACTAAAAGCACCTGGTCCGCAAGAACGCCATCCAACCCCAAAGGCCAGCGGTTATCCTCCCACTTCGTCGATTTGGTTCTACATATTTATCCTCATATCTGAAAAAAATAGAGAGAAGGATTTAGAGAAAATATAAATTTACAGATATTCGGAGAGAAACAATGACAGTGGGCTTACTTTTAAATATAAAAGAAACTGTTTTAACTGCAGTTCTTCCTCTCATCAATAGATCTTATGGATTAGAAAAAAAGAACTGGCGCTTTTATTAAGCCATACTTTCAGTAATATTGCTATAACACCGAACTTTTAACTTTTAAGACTTGAAGTGCATTGTTAAGAAAAACACTAAGGTTATTCTATAAAACTATGTATATATATATATAAATATATATATATATATATATATATATATACAGTTCTTTAATATGCATTTAACCAAAACTTATTTAAATATTAGAAACAGCTACGTCAGTTGTATTTTCTGCCAGACTTAGTTTTACAGTGAAATAATTAAAAGAAATCTTTGGTTGTAGGCCTAATAGTATATATTATGAATTCGGAAAAGAGGCATAAGGAAAGTTGTCATAGCATAGTAACCTTAAACGACTTTTAAGTCAGTGCAATGGTGATTCCAAAAACATTCCCGAGACTCGTAGGAAAGCTAGCACGAACTTCCTCTGCGACTGGTTCCCGCCAAGCAACACTTCGAAGCGCAGGCGGTCGAAGCGGAGGCGGGATTTTATAGACCTTTAAACTGCTTCCTCAGTAATGACAATTCCCAACTCCCACCCTAGGTCAGATTAATTTATATCTTCTCTTGCATTATTTCTCCCTGATTACATCGTAACTTCCATTAAAGATATTTGTCAGCAGGTTTAAAAACCAGTGTAAGAGGAATTACTATTCATTAAAGCTTTAGCATATATACAGACTAGGCCCTATAATACAAAGTATATCACACCTAGGCTACCACGTAAAAAGAAATATAAGGGGCAAATAAGTAAGTGTTCATTACCTGGTTTTTCCTGGACGCCAGCAGTGCAGTCTTCCCTGTTGGTCGTTGCAGAGTCTTCTCGTCACAAAATATAACAGTTTCCAAAACTGCTCGCTCTTGGACAGATATTCGAGCGCAAACCCGAGACGATGGTCCATATGCGTCTGTGTAAGTAGAGGCTTGAGCGCAGGTTTCCTTACATAGAAGACCAGCTTCTCGAAACCGACGTCTTACAGTGTCACTGATGTTTGTATATTTGTTTCTTGTTTCACTGAAAATGATGACGAAAACGGGTGTTTTTGGTTATAAGTTAATTAACACTTCGTCTTCTTCTGCGGTTGTGCAGCGGGGTCTCCCAGATCTAGGGTGGCTTTTCAATCCTTCTCCGTCGTTGTATCGTTTTAGCCATCTATACACAGTTGTCTTGTTGATATTAAGACGATTAGCTATGTCTTTTTTTGAAAATCTGGCGAGATGCAGCTCAACTATAGCTCTTCCTTGTTGGGGGTGACGTTTCCGGTCGCTGTCGGGTTGCTCCAACCATGTTTGGCAAATGACCACAGTTACGTAATGTTAGGCCACGCCCGCAACTACATCTCCGTTACGTTCATTACATTAAATAAATTACTATGATGGCTAACATGTAAAATTCGTTTAATATTTACGTCTTTTCATATTTACCATGATTAAAAACTAAGGTGTTAATGTTTTTTCTAATGAACCTATCTAATTTATTTTGAATAAAAAATATATAACATTATACTATAAAACCATGCTAAATGAACTGTATCTTTTTATGAGCGAAGTTCCAAAATGTTTCGCCGTTGCAATTCAGTGTCATTAGAAATGGTGAAGAAGGTAAGAGTTGCCAGTTAGTCACTTTTTGAACGAAAAATCACTGAAATCGGGTCACTCGAATTTTGCTGCATACTGTACGTCCTGATATCTTGGTTCCTAGGTTCGCGCCCGGGAGCCGACGAAATATCATCAACCAAAAAATTCCCGTCCGGTTAACATATATGAAAATATATTAATTCCGAGGTAGAGCGAATTGGATATTAAGGATATTTGTAGCCTAATGCGTGCATATATGTATATATATTATATATATATATATATATATATATATATATATATATATATATTATGTATCGTGTGGGCAAGTTATTAAAAATTACAGCCATTTCATTATTAATTAGCTAATTTACCACATCAGTGAACGGCTTCTCTAGATGAAAGGTTTGCAAGGTTTTCTTGCTTTCTTCCAACACAAACACAAACAAACAAAAACACACACACACACACACACACACGTCATGCGAGAGGGGATACCTTGGAACGCTGCCTTTTTCTGTGATAATCAACCTTTCAACTTCTTTTAAAACTTGTCTTTCAAGTTCGTGATCTTACGTAATGCTGGTTTATATGCTTGTGATTCACTGATGTGCTGTTATTTTGTATGTGATCCCTTCTAGAAGGAGCAGTATGCAATTAGTTGTCTTCTCAAAAACAATGAGCTTATCTATTTAAAGGAACAGAGAGCCTCAGTCACCATAATCCCTTGAAATGTTGCCTTACAGAGTAGAATTTTGTTTCCTGGTAGAAGTGGTTCACTTTTTATCTCTGGACGTGTTTCCATAGTTTTGGAAGACGGTCCTGTAGTGTTAACATTTTATCCAATGTAGCTGAATGGAGATTTTCCGTTCCTTGCGAACCTGTAAATTTATGCACGTTGTTGATCTTCTGTTCCATCTCTTAAGAAGAACCAAGTTATAGCAATAGAAGATTCTGAGAGGCCTCGTCGAACGTGCACGGACGGGATGCCGAATGCATTTTTGTCGAACGACAAGAAGCAGAAGCCAGGAAGCCGAACGGACAGAAAGCCGAACGGACAGAAAGCCGAACAGACATAATGCCGAACAGACACAATGCCGAACAGACATTAAGTCGAACGGACAAAATGCCGAATATTGCTAAGATTACGAAAGATAAATATAAGCAAAAATAATAATAGGATGATAACATTTGCTGAGAGATATAGATAACTTTTCACTAATTCGATAATTACTATTTAACTGCTTGTTTAATTAATAATTACCTAGTTTCCTAATACTGCTTTGTAGTTATATATTTTTTTTTCTTTATTCAAATTTGACTATAAGAAAAAAAACAATAATAGTTTTTTTTCTTCAGTCGTTAGAAAATCAATAAGAAGGCTTTTTCTTTGTTTTGAAAATTTCAGAACACATATAAAAGACAAAAGGAGCAAAATAAAAGTAAAATGCCTGACAATTATTTTATTTCGACAATGTTTTTAAAAGTAAAATATTTAAAAATTGTGAGCCAGAGCTCGTAGAAACGCTAATCCTTCGTCCTTATCATAAGAACAAAATATGGATTTCATTCTATCGTTAATGGCATAGTATTTCTTGTTAGGTCGTGATATATCAATCCCTGCAGAAGCCTGCTCAATTAGAATTTCATTACATGCTTGTTCATTTCTGATAACCTTTAGTAATTTAGTGAGTGTTGGATGGGTTACATTAATTCTCTTTTTAAAAGCCTGATGCCAGCCTTCAAGGGAATTGTTTGTTCTCGGTAAATTATCATTAACTCTAAGAGTGTGAACAGACCCCAAATCAACATCAAACCATGGTTTCCTCCTTCGACCTCGCTGGATTATCCCTAACCACGTACTTTCGAAGTAAACCAAAAAATCACTTAGTAATTCATCAGTTTCAGCATCTAAGGAATTCACCAATTCGTCAAATAAATCATGTACATCTGATGGTGGGACGAAAGCAAGTGCTTGTAACTGCTTGATGAAAATAACATTACTGGGTTCAACATACCACTGCTGTAGACCACAAGACTGGATATTCCGCCATAAACATTGGCCGAAATGAAAGAAACAACCTGATATAGATGTATTAGGAAAGTTCTTTTGAATGCTATTTATTGTTGCTCTTTCGAAATCAACAGTTATTGAATCAGGCTCCTGAACACCTCTGCTTTTTAAAAATCCAAAAATTTCGTCATATGTTTTTTCTTCTTTGTTACTGGCAATACAATACACCAATGGCAAGGTTTTACTTTTTAAAACAATGGCATGTATGGTATAAAGCTATTTGCTTAAAGGAGCGGAGTCAAATGTGCCATTGGCAAACCATGCTTGTTTTTTAGATAATAATTCCAAGTTATTTTCTGTCGATAAAATTGTAACAGAGGTGGTTTTCATAAAGACGAAAATTCTCGCCACGGGTTGTCATGTCCAAGTCTTCACTCTCTTCATTCTTTCTTGCTCGCCTTACCATTCTTGCAAGTGTTTCTCTTTTAGGTATAGAACCAGCAATGCTGAGCGGCAGTTCTTCCAAGACATTACTTATTACACGGCTTGTTACCTCTTCTGTTTGTTCTGCTGTAGTCTTCATTTTATCCAAAGCTTTTAAAATGGTATTATGAGCACCGTCGGGAGGATGTGAATGATCTGAAGCTCGTCCATGTTCGGTATCACTGATCGTTCTAATTCTACCATTGCACACTTTTCGTCGCTCACATCTCCAGTAAGTAGTTTCTTTAACAGTTTTATCGACAACGTATGAATATCCATTATGAAGCAATTTTCGGCCACCACGTCCTGTCTTAGTGAATTCCATGGTTGAACTCGCAAAAAATAAATTCCACAGTCAAATTTGAATATAGAAAAAAAATATATAACTACAAAGCAGTATTAGTAAACTAGGTAATTGTTAATTAAACAAGCAGTTAAAAGGTAATTATCGAATTAGTGAAAAGTCAAACTTCATTGAAGAAAACTTAGCAATATTCGGCATTTTGTCCGTTCGACTTAATGTCTGTTCGGCATTGTGTCTGTTCGTCATTATGTCTGTTCGGCATTCTGTCCGTTCGGCTTCCTGGCTTCTGCTTCTTGTCCTTCGACAAAAATGCATTCGGCATCCCGTCCGTGTACCTCGTCGAAGAGGTCATAGGGGCAACTCCTCTGGGAATACCTAGAAGCTAGATATTCAACAACTTGCAACCAGCAATTCGTATCATTAGAAGTGTCTGGATGTTAGATACCTCCATCCATTTTTCTACAGATACACTCTTCTGCCATGTAGTACTGATGCCAATGGCTAGTTAAAAGCTGCCGGGTTGGGTCTAGCTCCTTGTTTCAAATTCCAGCTACTTGTTATGAAAGTGTCCTCTACATCAGTGGCCACTTGATTAGTGCACTTGAACAAAACTGATCTGATCATTATTAGGATAAATGACCGACACTGGAAAGCCACATGATGTTAGAATATACTAGGATATAAGCTTAAGTGAGTAAGCACTTGGGAGTGGGGGAGTGCACGGTGTGTGTGTATGGGAGGGGGGGGGGGGGGGGGGGGGGGGGGGGGGGGGGGGGTGGGGGGGGGTGTGGATGCGCATAGGACAACCGACCTCTTCCCGAAAAGTCATTAAAGATCGGCGTTAAAGGTCTGGTGTGTGTGGTAATACGTCACAGAAGCTTACAGAATGATTACAGTATTTAACAAGCAACAAGACACACACAATGATTCTGATTCTCTATATACACAAGAAATCAAGATCGTGTTAATACTGCCCTCCTTAACTCAAAACTGCATTAGATTTTAATTAGCGTAACTTGTCTAGGAGTTTAATGACATACCTAGTATGTATATACTTGATAAAAGTACTTTCATTTAATAGGACTGTGTTTTATATTATGTTAAAATTTTACTCACTGGTATTTCCACCCACTCTAGCAGCTGCTGTGAACAGCATTGGGTCCCAAGGAGGAAGGGCAAATGAAAAATGGGAGCGTTAAGGACCTCAGTGTGTTCCAAATCATATGCTGTCCTAACGCTTCGGGTTCCTTGACCTGATCAGCACTCGAGAGTAGAATAATTCGCGGCTAGTTCTTTCTGTCGCTGTCTTTCTTTCTCGCTGTCGAACTTCTCGGTTCCAGAGGTCCTTCATTCCTCACACCGTTGGTCTCTGGAACAGCCTCCCTCAGGAGGATGTCGTGCAACTGGAACTTTAAGAGGTTCAAGAGAAAATGCAATTCTGATACATTTTTCTCTATCTATTTAATCATTTTCTTAATAAGTGGTCTCTCTTCTTTCTGTATTTCTCTTTACTTCCTCTTATTTCTTCCTAATGAACACCATATTCTTTGGAAGCTTGAATCTCACGTCAATGGTCTCTGTGGGCTTGTTCAATATGAATAGATTTCATCTACTAAATAATAATAATAATAATAATAATAATAATAATAATAATAATAATAATAATATTTCAATTGGTATTAACACTTTCTCGTTATCTTTAAACGGAAACAAAGCCCACGGTAGTATATTATGTAGTCGTGATAGCCTTGTGGATAAAAGCGCTTCAGTGTACGTCCTGAATTCTTGCTTTCGTGGTTCGCGCCCATGAGCCGACGAATTTCTTAATTGGTTTTCCGCCCGTGAGCCGACGAACTTCTTATCAACTAAAAAATTCCCCTTCGGTTAACATATATGTAAATATATTAATTCCGAGGTGGAGCAAATCAGATATTAAAGGTCATTTGTTGTTTAATTCGTATATATATGAATCATGGTGATGTGATAAGACTCAAACTACATGTATACTACTGTGGACTTTGCTTTTCCAATAATAATAATAATAATAATAATAATAATAATAATAATAATAATAATAATAATAATAATAATAAAACCTCACTTGTTAAAGTTCACTCATTTCAGACGAAATGAATGAACATCTTAAACAGGGATCTTTCAAGCCACAGTGTGACCGTTTCCACTCCTCAACAAATTCACACAGATTCTTACTCCCAAAATAGCTTCTACATTTACAGGGAACTCATTTGTTGAGGGGGAATTCCCCATCAAACGACGCCAAAGCACAGAATGACTGACCAAAGGACAACCGAAATGTAACACAGTCATATCCCTTCAACAAATTGCAGAAAGATCTGATCATTAACCCCTGACCTGGAGCGAGTAAGAAAATGACGAGAGCGCCCCTCTCCCAGATCAGTCTTCCTCTTCAATGTCCTTCCAGTCTTTCGAAAACCCGATGCAAATTAAAATGCCGGGAAGTTGATCGAGCTCAGTTGTTACATACTCGCGCTGCACTTCTTAAAACTGATGCTCCGAGAATCAAGTCCCCGAAGCAGCTGCAGCAGCAGAGGAATGAGATGCTACTTCGGTTTATCTAGCATTATCGAGAATCCATAAATCCAGAAATATCACAGACCATGAGTGCGCCTTGCCCCGCTCCCCCCTACCCCAGTCTCCGTCAT
>NC_087211.1:23393297-23415797 GCF_015104395.2 Macrobrachium nipponense | reverse complement strand
TGTTTATCTTACACCCTTTTGACAGAACTACACAAACCGGAAACCCTTACCTGTTGACAGTGGCGCCCTCTATCTGCAAACATGTCATTAGGCTATTAAGCTCACTTAAATACAAAAATATACTATTTATTACCCAAAGCAGATGAACATAAAATAGAACAGAATGATTAATAAGTCATAGTGATAAAAACCCAAGTCTGCCCCACAAAGAAAACTAATAAGTTATCATTCCACCCTCCTGCCTAAGTATTCACTCCCAGACCCAAAGTGTCAATCGTTTCATTGTATTAGTCAGGATAGAGAATCCCGTCTCTAATATCATGGAATAGAGCCTATCTGTAATAAAGATACATTACATAATATTAAGTAAAGAGATACACTTCACACTTCTCTCTTTCAAAAGCAACATTAGGTAAAGAGATACTTTTCACACTTACCTCTCTTTTCAAAGGCAACTGTTTCTAAGTCATTTAAAATATGTGCCATACTTTTTAAGATGGGGTTTTCTCCCGACACCTGGCGTTTACCAAACCGACCTCATTCCTATCACAAAAGGAATGTGTCTCTCGCAAGTGCCTTGGTTGGTTAGACCTGTGACATTCGTACAAACGAATGTACATACTCGACACACCCCAAACTGCCTTGGCAACAGTAAGAACAGCCTCCAGATTAAAAATGCTTATGCACCAGATTCCTTCATTCAAGAAGGTTGCCTCTACACCTCAATCTGTCTCCAAGCAAGACATGATATGTAATTCACTAACACATCACACACTTGTAAGATGTCTCGGCCACCTATGTCCTTTGTGCACTCCTGTTGCACATCACATCAGCAACTAATGCCTAATGTATCAATTTGCCACATGATTTAGGGCTACCTCCGTTGCTGGAGCCCTTGTGCCTTGCCGAAGCACAGAAGCTTAAGAACTCCAAGGGCACAAAATTGTGATCAGTATAATACCTTGCATAATCACTAATATTGGTATTGTGTAACGTTCATTGATGAAAGGCTCATCCTCGTCACTAAGATAAGCAGAACTCGACGAATAGTTGTAGATGCAGGTCGAGCGCATAAACCAACTCGAAGCAACTCAGCACGCGCCATTATTCAGCGTCTGCGACCCTCATGAGTGTATCCAACACCCTCCCCTCGTGAAACTGTAGATTCGACGTTTTCTACTGAAGGAAACGTGGTCACCACCCCGTTGTCAAGGAAATATCCCGTGACTTCCATGCAAGTGCTACTCGCACCCACCTCATCGATGATTGTAGACTCCTGATTTATCCCAGAACGTACCGAGACGATATACCGAAGACATCTCATCCTTTGCAAAGGCAGTCCATAGAAACGCCATTCGTGTGTAGACTCGACTCGACCTCTGGTACTGTAGAACGAAGTCGTTTCCATCACCACCATCACATAAAGTTGGGAATTCTCTAAAGTCATTGTGTGTCCATATTTAAAAGGTCTACATGATCATAAAATAACTAAAGTCTTGCTTTACCCCACAAATCCATCTTTAATTAATATACTCAATATTCCTCACTAAACAAAATGTAATCTTTACTCACTGAATCCTCACAAATAATCCCATATCTGACAAACACACTATCAAAAGAGAACCCATACTGTCTAACAGCAAAAACCCCTTTTATTGTTTATATAACTAACCTCCATAAAATATAATGCCGAACACCCCTTCTGTCTAACTCTCATACCCACGAGAATAGTGCAAATCTCCGAGTAATCAACTCCAAAGGGAAAAATCCGCAACTGGATTCATTACAGCATTATTAGCAAAAATCCACCTGTGAACACATCAGGTGCTTCGAACCGCACTACAGATTTGTCTAGTCAGACTCGCAATGCCAGAAACCCTTATTCTCCAAAAAAATCCTATACTGACACCACATAATCACATTCCACAAACTAATCATCAGGATATCACCAAGGTGCCCCGCCCCCCCCAAAAAAAAAAATTGCTCTTAAATCATAACTCCCCACGACATTACCTGAATTATATAAAACCCCAATGTCACCTATTTGGCTCGTAAAACCACAGAAATTCAGCCCCAAATATCATACACAGGAATAATCACGTTTATCATTGCGTTTCTCAGCTAAAACAAAAATTTGCCATATTTCCAACAATTTCCCACTTAAAATATTAACCCCGAAATCTTACGCCAAAAACGCCGCAGATTTGTGCATAATAAGAAAAAAATAGTAGAAGGAAATGAAAGGGAAAAAAAATGTAAAAGCATTCCGCCACCAAGTTGCAAAAATAGGGAGCAAAAAAAAAAAAAAAAAAAAATGCAATTGCGCGACAATATATTAATCACCACAACTAATTCTTTTCAATTTCGAGATATGTGTTAACTTCGACTGACCTATTTTTTCCTCTAAGACTACAAATCTGTTTCCAATTTTCTCTTGAATAACTTTAAAAGGACCTTCAAACTTCAGGCCTAATTTGTAATTTAGTTCATCTCTCACATTAAGTTTTAAAAATACCTTGTCTCCGACATTGATCTTGGGATCAGATGTTTTACTATTACTTTTCTGTACCATATCTCTGGTTGTGGATTCGAGATTACGGCTGAGACAAGCATGTCTCTCTCTCGCTGTGGATACCAATGCCTCGATCGTATCCTCCCCATGATAGGTATAGTTAGCAAATCAAATGTGCCTCGTGCTAGACAACCAAACAAAGCTTTAAATGGGGACATTTTAATGGAATCACTAACCATAGTGTTAATACTATGCTAACAACATTAACATATCTGTCCCAATTCTTATCATTACCACCTACAGCTTTCCTGAGAGCCTCGAGCACTTTCCTGTTTGCTCGTTCGCACAACCCATTAGCCTCAGGTCTGTATGGAATAACTGTTACTTTCTGTATCCTCATGACTTCTGCTAAACATTCCAAGGTTTTGTTCACAAATTCTCTACCATTGTCTGTCAATAAAACTTCGAGTGAGCCATATCTGCATATGATACCATTGAAAAACGCTATGGCTACTTCTTCAGCCGTTTTATGCTTAAGTGGGAAAATTTCTACTATCCTTGTAAGTTCATCTATTATCACTAACAAGTACTTGTTCGCATACCTACTCACAAAAATTCCCCAGGATATCCATATGTATTCTCTGAAAAGGTCTACTCGGTATAGGATACGATCCTAATTTGCATGAAGATATCCTTGCAGTCTTACATGCGTTGCACACCGTACAATTCCTTACAAAATTTTCCACATCTTTTCCCATGTTTTTCCAAATGTATATTGCACGAACCTCATCATACATTTTTTCTATTCCCAAGTGTGGACTGCCGAACCTGCAATGAACTATATCCAAAACCACTGGAATTAAGAATTTCGGAATTACGATCTGTGTCGTATCTCCTTTACTTTCACTGGTTCTCAATTTATATCTAATTTTCCTAACCAGTAGATTACCTTCTAACTCCAAACCCGAAAAAGGCAACTTATAACGTTTCCTTACTAATTCCCCTCTAAGAAATGCTTTTGCATTTGCTAGAATCTCGTCTTCATCTTGCCTTTGCTCTATGAGAGATATATCCCACTGTATAGCCTCGGTAGTGACTTGCGCGACTTGGAATTCTTCCGCGTCGTGAAAACCTCTACTGAGAGCATCAGCAACTACGTTAAATTTGCCCTCTATATATTTGAGCTTTGCATCAAAATCTCTGATAGTTAAAAACCATCGAGCTCTTTTAGGCGACGAATCGGGTTTATTAAAAAGATCTAATAATGGCTTGTGGTCTGTTAGAACTTCTACTTTATTCCCCATCAGTAACATTTTAAAATGAAATAAGCACGACACTATTGCAAAGGCTTCTTTATCTATGGTAGCCACTGATCTCTCGTTGCTGCCCTTTGTCCTGAACTTCCTGCTATAAAAGGCTATGGGATGGAATTTCCCATCAGACTTTTGCATAAGGCAAGCACCTATACCTTCCTGGCTTGCATCAGTCACTAATGTAAAAGGTTTGCTAAAATCTGGAAACTTCAAAACAGGGGGATTCATTAGCGCGTCCTTGAGCTTTTGAAAACTCTCCGCCTGGGGTTCCTTCCATTGAAATTGAACGTCTTCCCGCAATACATCAGTTAGGGGAGCTGCTATATTAGAGAACCCTTTCACAAACCTCCTGAAGAAACCAGCGATACCCAGGAATGACTTGATCTCTTTCTTAGATCTGGGGGTGCGAAAATTCACTATTGCTTTGACTTTATCGCCATTTACTCTAACCCTTTCCTTAGATATGACATGGCCTAGATATGTAATTTGCTTTTTCAAGAACGAACACTTGGTTAGCTTAATTTTCAACCTCGCTAATCTAAGCCTGCTAAGTACTTCTGTAAGCACTTCCAGGTGTTGTACGATCGTGTCTGTTGCGACCAGGATGTCATCCATATACACAAAAACATTTTTGCCCAATAACCCGTGCAAAACTGTGTTCACCAACCTGGTAAAGTCATCGGACTGGGCCCAGAATAAACCGAAAGGCAATTCGCGTAAATTCATAGTGTCCCTTGGGCACTGAAAAAGCGTTATATTCCTTGCTACTTTCACTAAGAAAGACCTGTAAAAAACTCTGCACCAAATCAATTGAGCTATAAATATGATGTCCCCCAATTTCAACAAAAAGATCTGGTATGCACGCAACTGGACAGCGGTCAGGGATCGTCTTTTCATTTAAACGTCTAAAATCGACGCATGCACGGGCAGAACCGTCCTTCTTAGGCACCGCTAACAAGGGAAAGCTGTAAGGAGACACACTAGGTCTAATGATTCCTTCTTCCTCCCATCTACTGACCTCTTTCTCTACCTGTTCTCTGATTTTGAAAGGTATGCGATATGCAGGAATATAAATAGGTTGTGTGCCACTCTCCAAATTTACCTTATGCTCTAACACATTAGTCAACCCCAATTTATCACCTTGTAAGGCTACCGTATCCCCAAATTCTGCCAAGAGCTCGCTTATCACTTCAACGTGTTCACTATAATCCGCAATAGCTAAATGTTCTCTAAATATCTGTTTCCTTGATTGCATTTCTGCCTCTGAAAACTCAGGTTTCCCCTCTACGATAGCCATTGAACCAGTACCACGACTCCAATCTTGGAAATCCAATATATATGTATTCTTCTGGTATCTCCCAACTGTATCATTACAGTTTAATAACTCCAACCACGTGTTCCTATCCATGGATACACTGTTCACCGATGCCGTGCTAATAACCCCTCTAAGCCTCTCGCTATTTTCAATAACACACAGGTTTTCTCACTTCCTTCAATTTGACTTTTACCATAGTCTTCGAACCAGGTAGTAACATATTATCTTTGGATAAAACACCTCTAATTTTGTGGTTATTATCTCCCCTTTCCACCACCCCATACACATTACCACCCTCAGTATCATCCCCAGCATTGTTAGTACAGTGGTACCTCGAGATACGAAATTAATCCGTTCCAAGGCGGCCTTCGTATAATGAGTTTTTTCATATCTTGGAACACATTTTACAATGTTAAAATGGCTAATCTGTTCCAAGCCCTCCAAAAAAACACCCCATTAAATTTCATAATAAAACTAAATTGACCTATAAACAATGAAATACTACAACAATTTGGACCATTCAATACCTAAATTAAGAATAAAAATCGAAAACCTGTAAATAAAGTGTATATTAGTGTACAAGAAATATTATTACTGTAACGTAAAATGTGGAAGCTTACCTTTCGAGTGAGGCTATCTCCGATAGTGGCGGCAGAGGAGGAGGAGGACAAACGGCAGATAACGTACGTACGTACGTACACTTAACTTTACGAAAACACACAAAAAATTTAAGGAAAACCATAAAACTAAAATTTACGAAACACCTTAACAAAACTGTAACACTTAACTTACAAAAATCTACAAATTACGTAAAAAAAAAATTCTTTTTTTTATTTTTAACTTTTTTTTACTTTTACGTAGGCTTTTTTTTTTTTTTTTTTTTTTTTTTTTTTTTTTTTTTTTTTTTTTTTTTTACAGAATTTCAACTTCATCACCGCTTTCAACGTTCTGTTTTTCATCACTTGGTTCTTCCTTTTTGCTTTCAACTTTCTGTTTTTTATCACTTGGTTCTTCCTTTTTGCTTACTCCTGCTAATGCTGAAGGCCTCTTTAAAAATAACGATCCAAGGAAGATTGCTTCTGCCTACTTTTCACAATGTTCCTGAAACGACTCAAGCAAACGTCATCGAACTGCGCAAGCATACGACCTGTGTGAGCCTTTTCGGGGTGTCTTTTCTCGATAAACAATTGCACTTTATGAAAAGCACCTAGAATATCCTTAATTTCTGCCGTTGTCATAGGCTCCTCCTCCTCTTCCTCGCCGCTGCTAGAGAACTCCTCTTGAACGACATTAAGTTTGCATGGCCTCCAACTCCTTCAGGTCATCCGTCGTAAGCTCCTCTTGGTGCTCCTCGAGAAGGTCGTTGATGTCGTCCTCGTCGACGACCAGCCCCATGGACTTGCCGAGTGCAACAATCTCATCAAGATCTGGTTCCAAAACAGTTTCGGGATCATCAACTGTTTCTGACTCTGCAGTACCAGCTTCGCCCACGTCGAATCCCTCGAAGTCTCTGGCGGATACGGCATCAGGCCAGAGTTTCCTCCACGAGGAATTCAAGGTTCGCCTCGAAACCTCCTGCCAAGCTAGGTCAATGAGTCGGATGCAAATGACGATGTCGAAATGCTCCTTCCAAAATTGACACAAGGTGAGGTTTGTGGTATCGGTGATGTCGAAACATCTCTTGAAAAGATGTTTCGTGTACAGCTTCTTAAAGTTCGCTATCACTTGCTGGTCCATGGGCTGGAGGAGAGGGGTGGTGTTGGGCGGAAGAAAAAGAATCTTAATGAAGGAATACTCCGCTAGGATATCTTCCTCGAGGCCAGGAGGGTGGGGAGGGGCATTGTCCAACACCAGCAGACATTTAAGGGGGAGGCGCTTCTCTTCCAAAAAACTCATCACAGTCAGGCCGAAACACAGATTTACCCACTCCGTGTGAACAAAAGCCTCATTACCAGGCTTTTGCATTAGCCCTCCACATCACTGGAAGCTTCTCCTTCAAACACTTTTGTTTGTGGCCTAGAAGGCTCGAGGAGTCTCGGAGTGATACACCAGTAGGGGCTTCTCCTTGCAATCCCCACTGGCGTTCGAACAAAGTGCGAGCGTAAGCCTGTCTTTCATAGGCTTATGCCCGGGTAGCTTCTTCTCTTCCTCTGTGATGTATGTCCGCCGAGGCATTTTTTTTCCAAAAAAAAAAAAGGCCAGTCTCATCATAGTTGAAGACTTGCTGAGAACTGTAGCCTTCCTTGGTCATCATCTCGTCAAACGTCTTTTTTAAAGGGCTTCTGGCCCGGCTTTCGTGTCCGAGCTGCAGCCTCCCATGACGCACCACCGAATGGATGCCAGTCCGTTTACGAAATTTCTCGACCCAGCCATGCGAAGCCTTGAACTCTGGGTTGGCGTTGAAGTCCCTTCCCCTCCCTCGTCTTCCACCTGCGCATTCAAATCGCCGAAAATAGCACTGGCCTTGCGAGCGATTGCTGTCTCCGTTACTGTATCGCCAGCGATTTCTTTGTCTTTTATCCAGATGAGGAGCAGCCGTTCCATCTCGTCGTGCACATGGCTCCTCTTGCTGGACAAAATAGTGATGCCCTTCGACGGTGTAGTTGCTTTGATGGCATCCTTCTGTTTAAGGATGGTGCCTATTGTCGACGGATTACGGCCGTATTCCTTTGCGATCACACTCAATCGCATACCAGCTTCGTACTTCTTTATGATCTCCATCTTTGTCTCCAAAGAGAGCATGCGCTTCTTTCCGTGAATTTCAACTTTCTTGGGACCCATGACTACGTTAATTTACGTAAAGTTACACAATATACAGTCTTCGCACAACACGATAATATGTACTGCAAACGAAATCACTAACGAATTTACGTTACTAAATGAAATCGTTGGAGCGAACGAATGCCGATTGCGTACGGTAAAGTTTCGGGTGCGGAGTGGCCGAGCTAAGGGACGCCAGCGCGTACGTATAGAAGATGCATGATGGGAGGGATGCTGTCCAATCAGAGAGAAGGATCTTATGGCTTGGCTAGCATCAGGAACCAATGGGAGAGCAGGAGGATGGTGGCGAGTCTACTAGCACTAAGATGGCGGCGTGCGGCGGGAGTTTCAAAATTGTTATCGGGCGAATCTCGGAAACCTTTCGTATCTTGAAAACTTTTCGTATGTAGAGCAGTAAAATTTTTCGCATTGGCTTTCGTAACTTGGATTTTTCGTAAGTTGAGCCTTTCGTATCTCGACGTACTACTGTATCAGAAATAACATCAATATTAGTATCAACATCACCACAATTGTTATCACCGTGAACTCCGATAGAACCCCCGTAATCATTCCCCATATCAGCAACATGGGTTTTAATATTACCTTTCTCCGTAACGCTCGTATCACCGCCATTAATATCACCGAGCACACCTCCTTTTTCAATAATCTCCATGTCCTCCGTTCTAATCACATCCTCATAAGGCCGAAAAACACCGGGTATCCCGACTGTTATCCCATTAACACCTGCATGGATCAAAATCTTGTGTCTTCTACACGCAGGATGACCCAGCAAAAGTCTGTTGCCCTACGCAATTCCTTTCATTACCAAAAATGGTTCTGTTAGTACTCTGTCACCGAGAGTAAACTGTATTTGAACACAACCCAGGGTATTTAATCTACGGGCTTGCACATCACACACCATCTCCGTTGAGGGTTGCAAAGGGTAATTGGAAAACATGGATTGATACAAATTATTGTCCATTAAATTTATAGACGCACCCGAGTCTATACATATCGGGATATCCATATCCCCAACTGTTCCATAAACTATAGGCCTGGGCTCTGGGGCGTCCCCACGAGACCACAATGGCACGTACCAATCACCTGTACCCTTTTGTTGATCAGGCTTCCAAAAATTTCGCCGATCCCTTTGCCCTCTGGTTTGACCTGCCTGGGAAGTTCTCACATTATAATTACCAGAACCTTGAGGTGTAGGCCTCGCATCTCTCCGTATCTGAGACGGACAAGATTGCCAATAATGATCAGTGCTCTTACACATTCCACAATATTTAACCCTATACAATTTCTTTGGTTTATTGCAGTTGAAACAGCGCAACTGCTGTTGCTTTTGATTGATTGATCTTTTTTTATATTCAACTTTTGTACACAGACGGGGAGGAGAAAATTCTGTCTCTTTGCACCCCATCCCCCATTAATGTCTCTTTGCACCCCATCCCCCATTAAAAATTGTACTATCTACAGTGGGACATTTAGACATATGTTTCTCAATTTGGGCATAAAGTAATTCTTTGTCTGAAGTAGGTTCAATCTTTTCATCAAAGCTATTCATTATCGCATCCGGTACATTGTGCAAGAGCAGGGAAAAATAGATCAGTTTATGAACATTCTCAAGTGAGACATTACTTCCTGTAACCCATTTAGACGTTTTCCATTTTCCTACCCAATCCGCCACCGAGTCAAAAAGTTTTGAACTATGTTGTACAAGGCTATTAGTGCCCTTCCGTAGTTAATAAAGGCCCGAAGGTCCCTCACCATATCTCTGTGTTCCTTTGAGCCATAAGCTGTTTTCAAAAATGCTTGCAAATCAGACCAGGTACAACATTTTGCAAATTGGAAACTCCTGCAACGGTGGGAGAGATCCCCTCTATTGAAATCTAGCAAAGCTTTCGCCTCTCTAAACGCCTCTATATCATCCGTTATATTCTTTCCCGCTAAATTCACCCCTTCAATAAGAATTTGCACTGGTTGTGACAACACACCATTTACCATTCCTCTGAACGGGCTCGTGCCCGCACTCACGTTTGTTACGTGATGTAGTAGCGTTGTGGTACTCTTAGTATCCGCCATTTTTCTCTCCTTCTGGAAGCTCTTTTGTTCTATAAGATTCCCCAATCTCAATAACATCGGTGTATTTACATACACACAAAACGCAATCCAGAAAAATCAATACAAATTTTCCCCCAATAATGGATAACAAAAAACAAATGCCCCCCGTGCCCAGTATATCATCCCACGAAAGCAACAACAAAAATAGGGAGGGGATAGAAAAGGAAAAATAGTGCAAAATGCTTACTAAGCGATCCAACACCACGACAACCAGACTCACACACACAAACTCTCGCCTCCTTCTCTCTCTCTCTCTCTCTCTCTCTCTCTCTCTCTCTCTCTCTCTCTCTGGGCATGACTCACAACAAAAACTCTCGCTCACATCATTACCATGTCCGTCGAATTTCGAGAGACATCAAAACAAAAACGCCCTTCGAGTAAATTTGCCACAAACAAAAAAGAATAAAACAAAACAAAAATAAAAAACAAAAAGGAGAAAATAAGAAAGAAAACTTGAAAATACACTCACATCTTCATATGACTGGAAACCGAATTCATATACGCACTGCAAATACGCATAGCCTGTTCACCACACTCATGAAAGACTTTATTATGTCGAAAACCAAACTTTTCCCTTCACGTTTTAAAACACTGGTTTTCATGAATCACGAAATGGCCGACACTGCGCCAGAGAGATATCAGACGCTTCCAACACCACACCAAACCATTGAATCAGCAAAAAGAGCCCCGAGTTGCCTGTGACATGATTATAACCCCTTTTCCTACCAAAAAATATATGTCTAATTAGTCACCAGTCTCTTCGTTAGCATACCTACAGCTTATAAAATATATAAAAAGCTTGTTAAACCAGCTGCCACCACTCTTACACCCTTTTGATAAAACTACACAAACCGGAAACCCTTACCTGTTGACAGTGGCACCCTCTATCTGCAAACATGTCATTAGGCTATTAAGTTCACTTAAATACAAAAATATACTATTTATTACCCAAAGCCGATGAACATAAAATAGAACAAAATGATTAATAAGTCATAGTGATAAAAACCCAAGTCTGCCCCACAAAGAAAACTGATAAGTTATCATTCCACCCCCCTGCCTAAGTATTCACTCCCAGACCCAAAGTGTCAATCATTTCATTATATTAGTCAGGATAGAGAATCCCGTCTCTAATATCATGGAATAGAGCCCATCTGTAATAAAGATACATAACATAATATTAAGTAAAGAGATACACTTCACACTTCTCTTTTTCAAAAGCAATATTAAGTAAAGAGATACATTTCACACTTCTCTCTCTTTTCAAAGGCAGCTGTTTCTAAGTCATTTAAAATATGTGCCATACCCTTTAAGATGGGGTTTTCTCCCGACACCTGGCGTTTACCAAACCGACCTCTTTCCTATCACAAAAGGAATGTGTCTCTCGCAAGTGCCTTGGTCGGTTAGACCTGTGACATTCGTACAAACGAATGTACATACGCGACACACCCCAAAATGCCCTGGCAACAGTACGGACAGCCTCCAGATTAAAAATGCTTACGCACCAGATTCCTTCATTCAAGAAGGTTGCCTCTACACCTCAATCTGTCTCCAAGCAAGACATGATATGTAATTCACTAACACATCACACACTTGTAGGATATAATTTAAATCTTAGCAAACGTCCAGTATCTCTCGCCGGCAATTAGTTGTCACCTCAGAGGAGGGTGGAAATTGGGAGAGTAGGGGGGAGGGCCGCCGCATGTAATGTTTTTTTTTTTTCATAAATCTGGTCCGAGGTCAGAGGAAGACGGACGCAAAGAGAGAAATAGATTGAACCCAGAAAATGACATCAGATGTGCCCTTACAAAACTATCTCCTCACATTACTGAAATGATCTCAAACCGAAGGTATCATTTTTCACACTACTGAAGATTTTTTTAATTACATATATAAGTATAATTGTTCCACTTATTTTCAACTGAAGGTGTGATTATTTACATGAAATTATTTGAGTTATTTCTAGAAGTATTTATTGATTTATTTGTCATTTTTCACCCTGATCAACATTATTTCAATTATCTATTCTCTCCATTTATTTTCAACCTTAGTATATGTATGCATTTTTAAATTCCTATTTTCAACAGAAGTAATAGTATTTCTTGATATATTTGTTTCAATAGTTGAATATAAAGGAAGGTTCAACCAACTAAAAGTTTGTTTTACATTAATCATGAACAAAATAAAAGATATGGTGTGGGGGTAACGAGCTTGCTGCTAGCCAGGATTTTGGAAAAAGTGGGGTAATGACCAAAAGTAATTGGGAACCGTTGGCCTAAACTATAAACTCGAGGGACCATTTATCATCCTTGAACCTCTAATGCCAAATAGGCTGAAAGTTCAGAACGTAGACAAACCTACTGACATTAGGACAATATCTAAAGCTCATGTAAGAGCTTAAATTTTCAAGGGTTGTATGAGAAAAAGAGAAATATATAGTATATAAAACTTGTATGGTAATCTCATATATATATAAAACTTGTATGTATGGTAATCTCATATATATATAACTTGTATGATAATCTCATATATAAAACTTGTATGAAAATATATATCATATTATAAAACATTTTTCTCTGTATACCATTCTTATTTCATGTGATGGTTATTTTAAAAAAAAACGAGTAATTACATATACTTGGCTATTTGCAGGCTCCAACATGACACTTGTCTTCTTTTTATTGGTATTGATTCTTCAGGCATTTTTCTTGTGTGGGATTGGTTCCAAAACACAAAATATCCAATTTAATCATGGTTAATCATTGAAATAAATGAAGATCTTTTCATTATGTCGGTAACATTATACTAGAGGTTGATATGAAGGCTATTTTTTACAAGAAAGTGATGTCATCAATTTGAAATCAAATTATCTCGTTTTGCTGAAACATTGAATCAATTGCACAGAACCTACTTTCCCTCAAGCAACAAACACCCACTTGCTCATACCTTGAGTTCTACTGTAGTTTAATCTCAGTTAGTGTAGAACACAATAGAATCATGATTAATATCCCTTTTGATCCTTCTGATGTATGGGAATCCTATAAAGTTGCACCATTACCCACTTACATGTCAAATAGCTCATTACCAGTTATATCGAATCTGTCTGGCTACGTATTAATTTCCCCTAATTTCGTCAGAGACCTGGAATCGTTCACTAATTGCTACACAGCAATGATTAAGAAGGTTTGCACGGCTGATTCCTTTGAATTCCGGAATGTTTCTGAGAGTTCGTGTGAATTAAACCTAGCATTCAATGGAACTTTGTCCAACACGCGAGAACACTGCTTGGATTACCTGTATCCTTATGACAAGTATAAGTTCGCTCACAGGCTGAACAACGGAACCTGGCTGAGATTCTCCCTAGAGAAATTTCGAGTATCCTGTCCAGATGGATCAGCTACGGAATCTCATCTCTTCATTGCTGCAGACGGCTGCAGTGCAGCAACGGCCAACTACACTGTCCATGGAGTAAGCACATTCATCCGGGAGAGGTCCTTCTTTGCAAATTACTCGTGGGGGACCACCCACATTGCAGAACTACCCCTTCCTTACAACCCGACAATCGCCAAACAAATGCATTGCCTGGCTACTATGGATCCGGTCCACCCTGTTTACACACCTAATGAAGACCTTCACTACTACACACTTCTGGCCATCGTTATGTTCACAGTGGCGATCATAGTCGTCACGAACGTTTTTGCTTGGCGCAGGATAAGAGCATTACAGCAGGAACAATCATAGAACGTCAGAAACGCCAAAACAACCTACCCTCAACCCTGAAACCATGGGAGATTAGAGTTGTGTAAACTTGATCACTTTATGCAGCCACTGATTTGTTTTGGACATGAGAAGGTGTGAAAAGTGGATCAGTATTTGGTTAGCTTGGAAAGTAGTGGGGCTCATTAATAATGCATTCCACGTACCATTATCTTTAATATATAATCTATGAATATAATCAAATCTAGTTGTGCATTTGCATGCACCTGAAAGCATATATAATCTCTGAGTATAATCAAATCTAGCTATGCATTTACACGCACCTGAAATATATATAACCCGTGCACATATGTAATAATTAAATATTCAATAGAATGCATTACGTCATTCTAGGTGAAGCAACATAATGTGGTGTTAAAATGATGACTACTGTAGTCTAGTTAGGATCTTGCAGTATCTCTAAACATTGATTAGTGAATAGATGACATTGTCTTGATGAAGCTTTGTGTCACATCTTCATTTGAACACACTTGGATCATCAGTTTAAAAGGTAACGCCAACCGGTGCCCCATTGGCAAAATACATGTTGACCTTCTTGTGATGGCCTGTGCCTACGTCACATGACCTAGATCCGTATACCCGTGTGTTTGTGTAACATTGCGAAATATCACTCGACTAATGTACTCGCAACAGAATTGTATATCAGACTTCTATCACATCTCTTCGAAGGAAGACCTCTCCAAATCTTCCTGTCGTTATCATTGTGATGTAAAACTTGTTAAATATAACTTGTTATCTTACTATGTGTTTCTACCAACTTCAAACTACCTACGATAGATGGATACTTAGAAGAAATATCATCACAGACATGATACTTGTCTAGGATGTGATGTATACAAACTGATACATTGCGTATATTATCGCATGTCAAACAATTGCAAGGCAACACCCCAATATTATGGTGGCAGCGAGCAGAAGATAAACCCACATCTACCGAAGACTTACAAATCTTAGAAACATATGTATGGGGGCGAAGCAAGAGAATCTACGAGCAATTTCGTGTCTCAGCCAATGCTGTTGATGGCAACAAGAGTATCATCCTACTACGAGTTTCGTAATGAAACAAATTAAGAAGATACTTTTATATCAGGAGGCTTAAACATCGTATATTGGGCGTCTTCAACAGTGTGGAACTTCGAGAAACTTCAACAGGACGTGTCTTCCGCATCAGATCATCATCAACCCAGTGCAACGGGAAGAGAATCATAGCAAAGAAACAATAACAGAGCAAGCAGAAGTGGGTCACGGAAAGATGACGTAGGAGTGGCCTTGACATCATCAAAACACAGGGATTTTTCCTCTATATATCGAGATAAGTACAAACTTTCTATTCATTTGGTGTGTGTCTTTGAGTGATTCCGTTACACAGGTCGATAATTGTATTCCTGAGGGTGAGTACAAGACATTCTTAATCTTACTTTCTTAAAGGAAATTATCTACACAATTGGTACTTCGATCCTGCGGGCTTTTTTTTTTTTTTTTTTATCTTTTTGTTTCTGTCAACTTTGTTTTTTCAGAAGTTCTCCTGAAATATTTTAATCATATTCTCTGTGCTTAATCTTATCATTTTGGGGGACACTATTATTTCTGTAACACATTTTATTGAATATTGCATATGCGTTTACGCAGTGGACATGTGTATTCATACAGATTTTACGACAGGGTTGCTAGGAATCACAGTGATAAGAAAAAAAAAGTAAAGATGTCCCATCCAGTACCGAGTACCTCTGCAACCAGTAACCAGATGGTTACATTAGTTAGCGCTAGGTCAGCAATAGTTCCTTTTCAACGGGGTGTGAGTGGGTTTCTGCCCCAGGGCGTTGAGTCATGGATTTCCTCTGTGGATGTTCACTTAAAAGCAAAAAGCATCACAATACCATCCCTACAATTACAGGAAGCCAAAAGCTTCATTGATTTTGCAAAAGGGGACGCAGGTTCCTATCTGCGTGGCTTTTCTTTCCCAGAAACTAATACTTAGGATGAATTTAAAATTAAATTGCGATCCATATATGGCAGTGAAGAAGCCTTGAAGGTAGTACTAGCCTTGAGGAATATCCTTAAATTAGTCTCTATGACTCAACTGAATATGGTGGATAGGGCGGCACTCATTGCAGACCGGTTGAATGAATATCTAGATACGCTAAACAATACCATTTGGGTTGCAGGGAATAACATGACTGTAAAAGATTTTATTAAGCTAACATACTTAACATTCATAACAGCTATGTTACCAGAAGCCTTGGTACAGTGCTTTGATGAAGAGCTATTGCCAGATTGTACAGAATTAGACATATATAAACAAATTAAGAAACATAGGTCTAAGTGCACTGACCTGGATCCCTCACTTATCCAAATTTTTGCAAAGAATTAAAGTAAACCACAGCAAGTAAATATAGTTAATAATAACGCTGCAGGGATAACTTGTTTTAACTGTAAAAGAGCGGGTCACATGGTTTCAGACTGTCACAAGCGTTATCGCTCAATCCATAATAGCTCAAGTCATTCTTACACTAGATGTTTTTCACGTAATCAACAACAAGGTAACGTTAAAAACACACAAAACGTTGCCAATGATAATAAGAAGTATGCACATAAAAAAAAGAAACAAGCAAACAATAACTCTGCTCAGAATCAGAAACAAACAAATCGGACATCAGGGAACTCAGTTCCAGGGCCATCTAGCCAAAACAGTCAAAGTCAGTCAAATTTTCCGAGTGTTCAAAGCAAAGCAAATTCCACATGGGTGATTTCAGTGTGGGGGGGGGGGGGGGGGGGGGGTGATGTTGGGTCATTCATATCAACACCTCTTGAATTAAAAAATAATTTTCCTATGAATCACACGACCGTATCAAAAAAAAATTACGCCCTACTTTACATGCCGTAAATTTAGAATATCAGCCCTTTACATTGTATTTTTATTTAGTCCACGTAATATCACGGACTTACGGACTCACCGTGTGTTGTTTTCGAACTTCCCTATTGAGAAGTCCAGAGTACGACTTTCAGGAATTGGCAATAACAAGTTAAGTGTTGTAGGCGTAACTCAGATTCAGTATAGGCTGGGTAAGCGCACGCTTACAGATACCTTTATAGTTGTAAAAAACATTGATATGTATCCATTTGTAATTGTAGGTTACCCATCTATGGGCATACAAAACATTATCTTAGCTCCTGCCAAACATGGCCTGTTTATCAAAGGAAAATTTTATAAATCTTCTAACACATTAAAATCCGTTTTGGACAAAAAAGAGACAGTTAATCAAACAATAACTTATATAGAGGAACCAATCACTTGTCTCATAAATGAAGATATTGTTCAAGCCACCCAAAAGAATTCTCGCACACCCACGATATCAGCTTGCACGCAAATTCTTGAGACAAATACACCCTCGAATATCTTGGTGCTTGTAAAAAAGGCTTTGCCAGGATCTGAAATCTTAATCCTTCCCGACACTCTGAAAATCAACTGACTTTCTGCGACACAAGCACTATACACCGTTGACTCACAGCAACAAGTTAATATTGTAGTCTGTAACCATCTGAATACCAATCTAGAGATCCACAAAAATTTGCATATCGTGGATATGGAGGTGTATAAATATCGCATTCTTACCATTGCTGAAATTCATCACGCTCAACCTGTTGTCGACGAATCCCTCTTACAATCTATCAAAAGTAAAATCAATAAAGACATTCAAGAAGAGGAGATCCAGCAGAAATTTTTTGATCTTTTATCTGAATATCATGATGTTTTCTCCACTAGCGAAGGATCTCTAGGGAAAACAGATGTCATTGAACACCAAATACGGTTAAAGGACAAACATAAAGCTATATACGTACCTTCGTATAGACTCCCAATGAAATTTCAAAATGAGATAAATGACGAAGTCGAAAAAATGTTAGAAGGAGTCATTAGGAAATCAAATAGCCCTTACAATTTTTCCTTAATCGTCGTGCCTAAAAAAGATTGGACTTGGCGTATCTGCGTAGATTTCCGTCACTTAAACGAGGAAACGATTCCCGATCGTTTTCCAGTGCCATATATCGACGATATCTTATCTTTGTTAGGTCAGAATAAATTTTTCACCAGCTTGGACTTACTTAAAGGGTATCACCAGATACCCTTAGCTAGTGAGTGTACCTCATACACCGCCTTCAGCACAGCCAGGGGACATTATGAATTTTTACGCATGCCTTTCGGTTTACGTTGTGCCCCAATTACATTCACAAGAATGATTAATATAGTGTTTGGAGACTTGTTAGGGGATACCCTTCATGCCTAATGGATGATCTTGTAATCTTTTCTAATACCTTAGAAGAACATTTGCATAAACTAGAACTAGTGCTACAGAGACTAAGGCAACATAATCTCAGAGTAAAAATATCTAAATGTGAGTTTTTTAAAACTGAACTAGTCTATTTAGGTTTTACGGTGTCTAGTTAGGGTCTTGAGGTGGTCCATGATAAGGTGTCGGCTATCCGTAACTTTCCGGTACCTACTAACATAAAGGGGATACAACAATTTCTGGGGTGTTCAGGTTATCACAGAAGGTTCATACGCAACTATTCAGTCATAGCAGCTCCTTTAACAGATCTTACGAAGAAAGGCATAGATTTTATATGGTCTGAAAAGCATCAACAGGCGTTCGATATCTTGAAAGAGGAATTATGCAGTTCACCTATCTTAAAATTCAGTGATTTTTAATAAGGAATTTTTTATTGCAACAGATGCCTCAGACCAAGGGGTAGGAGGGGTACTACTTCAGCAATATGATAGACAGTTCTTTCCTATAGCTTTTTATTCACGTAAACTGAAGCCCTCTGAAAGTAAATATGCAGTAATAGACAAGGAAGGGCTAGGTATCGTTAACTCACTAGTACATTTCAAGTTCATAATCTACAGCTATCCTGTTAAGGTCCTTACTGACCATAAGCCCCTTACCGAGTTTTTCAAAGGCTTTAATCACAGTCCCAAAAGAACTCGGTGGCATATGATCATTCAGGACTTTGGAGCCAAGATAGGATACCTACCTGGGAAAGCAAATATCATAGCTGACGCATTATCAAGTAATCCCGCACCATACTGTAAGGAACCATTAGCTTGGACTAGTAGATATAGAAACATCCGTGCCTATTGTTAAAACCGTATCTGAACAAAAAAATTCATTAACCCAAGAGATCATGCACATTGAAGACCCGGGTTGGAGCGCTGAACTGGTACAAACTGAACAAAGGAAGGATCAGCAGTTAAGCAAAATAATAAATGCTTTGAACGGAAATCCAAAAGCAAAAGAACATTTAAGGTATGTGCAGCAGAATTATGTAATCAAAGGTAATATTCTGTGTAGATCCGTGACGCGGAAAACCTGAAGCACACAGCAGGTGACCACCGACCGGGTAGTAGTACCAATCTCTCTTAGGCCCCGTCCACACGGTCGAGCTTTGGTCGATGAACTTTGTCTGATGTGACGTCAGAAGCGTAGAAACAGCAAGAAAAGTCAGAACTTTGCCGCGGTTTCTCCGCTTCTGACGTCACATCGAGCAAAGTTCGTCGAGCAAAGCTCGGCCGTGTGGACGGGGCCTTATACCAATCGTCCTAAACTGGTTGCATTCTAATCCCTTACATGGTCATCTAGGGTTCTCTATTATGTCACAGAAAGCCAAATCATTATTTTACTGGTCTACAATGCTTACAGATATAAAAAGGCACATAACTGTCACATTTGTCATGAAAACAAGGGACACACTAAGACACCTGTCAGTTTAGGGGCCTATCCCATGCCAAATCAACCCTTTGAAAGAGTACACTTAGATTTGTTAACAGGGTTTTACGAGTCTGACAGAAGAAATAAACACCTCTTAGTGTTAATAGATGCCTTGACACGTTATACAGAAATAACAGCACTAAAAACAAAAACCGCAATTGAACGCGCTAGGAAATTTTATGAGTGCTACATCTGTAAACACGGAATTCCACACGTGATAATCTCCAACTCGGGTGGGGAATTCAATAATCATTTCCTCAACTCGTTGTGTGAATTCCTTTGCATTAGAAAATCAATACCATGATTTATCACCCAGAGTCAAACGGTTTGGTAGAGAGAGTAAATAGGAAAGTGTTAAATGTCCTACGAGTTACACTCGGGGCTATGGATCCTAACTGGGATATAGTGGTTCCCGCAGTTTTAAGTACTCTTAATCATTCATATCATGTATCTATAAAAATGACACCGCATGAGGCCTTATACGGAATGCCCGCTAAAACACCTTTCCACATACTCAAGCCAACCAGTAACTTATCCAATCCCCTAAGAGATATAATGGATGCAAGTGTAAGTCGATATAATATACTTCATAAGAATTTAGAAGAGGCACAAATTATAATGAAAAGGAATCATGATAAAATCGCTAAACAAACAAAACCATCAAATCTATATCCAAATCTATATCCAAATATATGTGTGTAAAGGTTTGAACTATAAACTAACGCCTAAGTTTGAAGGCGCGTTCAGTATTCTAGAAATATTAACAGCAAATAGGCTAAAAGTTCAAAAGATATCAAAACCTACTGACATACGGATTATCCCATTGGCTCATATTCGTAGTCAATAAAAAAAAAGGTGTAGAAAAAAAGGCTAGGAGTGAAAAAATGTATACCTATATGAATCTTACAGGGTAAATAGTATATATAAAATTTGTATGTACAAATTTTTTTATTAGTTTTGAATTAGAAACATCTAATTTAACATGAGTAATTACATATATTTTACTATTTGCTGGTTTCCAACATGAAACTTATATTGTTCGGATTGGTACAGTTTTTTCGGACATTCTTCTCGTGTGGGCGGAGTGTTAAAACAAAAAATATCCAATTTACACATGGCTCTATCATTGAAAGAACTGAGGACGTATTTATTACAGGGAGTAACATAACTCTTGAAGTTGACTTGCGAGCAATTTTCTTGCCAGAAGATGATGTCATTAATCTTAAAAGTGACTTATCACATTTTGCTGAATCATTGAATCAATTGCACAGACGTCATTTTCCTTTCAACCCAGAAAATCTGCTTGCACAGACTTTGTCTGTAGCAGAGATGTTATCTTATGATTTGCAAAACAAGACAGCTGAAGCGGAATGCTTAGCTCGTGAACTTCTTATGTGGACTGTAGGTCATAATAACGTAGAAAGACGTTACCCGTTCTTATTCGTGGTGCTCATTATTTTTGGGTCAGTTGCAAGTTTAGGTTTGGGAATTGCAAATAGTCTTAAAATTAATGAACAAAATAAGAGAATAGAATTTCTACATCAAAATGAATTAATTTTCTCTGAAATTCACAGACAATTAGAGTCAATAAATCAGCTTATGACATTGGTAAACGAGCATTCTAGTAATATAAATCAGATCATGGATATGCAATATTTACTGGCAACATTAGCATATTACAGTTCAAAATTAGCTCATATTCATGGGAAAATTTCACATTTTATTGAAAAATCCAAAGATTATGGGGAAGCAATTACACTAGCTACAAAGGGAGTTCTTTTACCGCACCTATTGCCTATTAAGGAATTATCATTAACCCTAGAGAATGCGCGTGAGAAACTTGGTTATGAACCTTTGTTAGGGGCACACAAGATCGAATTTTATTACAGCTTAATTTCAGTAAGCGTTGAGAATTACAGAATCATGATTAATATTCCCTTCGATTCTTCTGATGCCTGGAAATCTTGCAAAATAACTCCGTTTCCCACTTACATGTCTAATAGCTCACTACCAGTAATATCAAATCTTTCTGGTTACGTATTAATTTCCCCTAAAAAGGAATTTTTTACGGTCGTCAGAGACCTGGATAGGTTCACTCATTGTTCTAATGCCATGGGTAATAAAGTTTGTACAACTGACTCTTTTGAAGTCCATAATATATCAGCAAATTCATGTGAGTAAGGTCTAGTCCTTAACGGCTCTCTCCCTCACACACTTGAACGTTGTCTGAATCTACTTTACCCTTTTGACAAGAATAAGTTCGCTTACAGGTTGAATAACGGAACCTGGCTACACTTCGCAGTCGAAGAGTTTAACGTCGCATGCCCGGACAGATCGTCTACAACTTCAAGAATGTTCGTCGCTGCGGACGGCTGCAGTGGAGCAACACCCACCTACAATGTTAGGGGAATAAGCACCATCATAAGAGAGAGGGGGCTTATTTCGCCAATTTTTCCTGGACCAACACCGTTATCCCAGCATTACCGTTGCCTTATGATGAGAAGGTGGCCCGGCAGCTGTCGAAATTGGCTCCAATGGACCATATTTCTCACGCTTACGCTTCTAGGGAGGACATTCGTTTCTACTGTTTAATGGCAGCGACCCTCGTGCTGGTGGTGATTTTAATCATCACGAATGTATTTGTATGGCGTAGGATGAGGAGAACAAGTTTGGCTGATCAACAGAACGTCGGACCCCTCACAGACAATTATCCATTACCCCTTAAGGCATTTGAATTTAAAGCCATTTGAAATTGGCCATTTCATTTGACTCATGGGGGTTGTCTAGAACTGTGTAAAGTACGAGAAGTTGTTTGAAACGCTAGTTAAATATGTAGTAGGAATCTCCTTGGAAAAGTATTCCTTATGAAAAGAATAAGTATCATAATTGTAATCTACCTTAACTATTTTATCTATGAGCATACATAATTGTAGC
>NC_087211.1:23328297-23385797 GCF_015104395.2 Macrobrachium nipponense | reverse complement strand
TGGCTTAGACACATAAACAATCAGTTAGACATGGACAACAAAGTTTGGCAATTTTCAATCATATAAATAACATGACCCACACCATGGACTGGAACTCATCCCGAATTTTGTGCAAGAGCAGCTGTCGATACAAATGTCAGATGGTGGAATCTTCACTGATAAAACAACAAGATAATAGGATAAACCTTTCTAATGGAGCCTGGGACTCTGGCCAAATAGACAACATCTTCCTTAAGGCAACGATGAAGCGGATTAAGAGAATTAACAGAACCAACAGCGTCAGTTTAACAGTAACCCCAGACATCACCTAAGGGCATATCTCCAACTACATATATATTTCATTAATGAAACTCCTTTTGTCGTTCACTGCTTGATAAGGGTGGAAGTGAGTCCACCGAAATATAGTCCTTAACTTTGAACCAGTGTTTTAATGGGCCTTTTATACTTGAGACATATCCTGTTTTAACAGAAGAATTTATTTACACACACACACACACACACACATATATATATTATATATATATATATATATATATATATATATATATATATATATCTATATGAGTGCCAATTAATGAGTTAAATATGAGAAACGGAAAATATGACCTCAAAAATATGCCTTGTGCAAAAATGACTATACTAACCAATGGGGAAAGTAAGCTCTGAACAGAAAAAAGTAGGAACCGTTATAGAAAACACTAAAATTACTTTTCAAAGGAGTGAATGTAAAAGTTATTCGTCCACTAAAACAAGATAATTTCTATAAGTTTATCAGAAGATATAATTTACAGGAGCACTGTCTGAATCTGTGGTACTCATGACGTTAACACTAATATTCACAATAGCAAAACAAAGGTGCAACCTAATTGCAAGCACAATCACTAAAGGGTTAGGGTCAGGTCAGTCACTTCACGTAATTTGGTATGTTTGATGAATGGAGGGTGGATGATCAACATAGCAATTTTCTAAAGTCTAAGTAGTTTTTAAGATCTGAAGGTGAACAGAAAAAGTATTCTCAATAGCTGTCTTTTACAGAAAACTAAAAAAAACATTCGCCAAAATAAAACTTAGCTTACAAAGACTGCAAGGCATACTTTAGTAATAATAAAAAAAATTTAAAAAATACAAGAGCATTCTAAATACAACACTGAGACCTCATATCTATGCCAATACTAAGAATTCAAATCCGCCCCTTTGCCCTTCCCAAGGGTCACTTACCCAAAATACGTTTCAGCTCCTGATATTATTCAACTATATCTCCGAGAAATTCTCAAACCATCAGTATAAAAAAGGCCTCTAATAAATCTAATATATTCTTTTACTTCTGAGTACAGATCACACCGACATTTTGAGGGGTTTATTTGCCAGTTTTAGACTGGCCCAGAAATCAGACACTTGAGTGTTTAGCAATTTGTTTAGAACAGTTACCAGCTCTTATTCAAAGGTTCCTATCACTGTTGGGAAAGATGACATCGACAAATGGTGTCCTCAAACTGGAAAGACGCATCTCGCATGGTTTTGAGAAATCAGCCTCAAATATAAAAACCTTTGCAGAAGGAAAAAGCGCATCATATGCTGGAAAGTGACGTCCTGCACCTTCTAATTTAATATCCTAGTATAGTATTTGTCAATTAATGTCTCCATTGACCCAACAGTCGAAGTGGAACACCAACTGCCAAGAATGCTCCCGCATTCAGTGATGGGTTTAGTAACCATATTGACAATAAAATAATGTGGCAATTTTGTCCGGATGCCAGATTTTTCTTAAGTTACTTTTGTGACATAATTATTCTAGTTTTTTACTTCTTACTGTTTTTCCCAAAGGCTACGCTGACAACCAAATGAGCGGAAATTAACTCTGGTCTGGCATTCCTGCTTTGGACTGTTTTGCTGCATTACGTATTTTATCTGTTCAGACCTGAGTCTCCCTCCACTTACGTAGAAAATAGGGAGTGCTCCGCAGCACAATGTACATAATGAGATTTCAGCTAAATACATCATAGCACAGCCATAGTCACAGTTAGTCTTCGCAACAGATATTTCTCACGTCATGTCCTATATGATATTACATTATAAACAACAAAAGTCTGGCAATATTTGCACCTCCCAGGTCGAGAAAAAATTGTTTTCTAAAAGTAGTATTCAACACCTACAATGTTTTTAACAAATGGTTAACACAGCATGATTGGTAAAAGTAATGCGGATTTGCAAGGAAATCTACGTCTTATTACGTAGGTCCACTAGACTCTCAACAACTAGTTTGTAAGCCATTATACAGAGGAAAAGCACAAGAGTCACAGATGTAACTATAGGAATAGTTACCAAAGTCCAACGTAGCTTATCTACCCACATCGTGTCGATGAAGGAAACCAAACTTACGACAAAGAGAGCAAGAGCGCGTTTCAGTAACTTGTATCAAACAGTTGTGAGCCAAATGAAGAAGAGAGAATAATTATTATTTTGCAGTACGTACATATTGCTCCGTTTCACTATTCCCATAACAATAAAGTTCCAAATAAGATCAGAAAGTTGAACCGTGAATATTCTAGCGACAAATAATTGTCGCCAATCTTTTAAAATGCATGACTTAAAAAACATGACAAAATACAATTACTGAGGAATATCATGCAATAATATTCCCAAATGAGATAAAATGTTTATATATCAACACCCTCTGGTGATAAAATGCTTCCATTTACAAAACTTCAAGTTCGATCCCTCTTATCGCAACGTTAGAATTCCAAGAGATAAAATACGTAATGCAGTCAATTTCTTAGCACAAAATTATATATTTAGTTATACGATTCTTCCTAAAGAAATAACAATTGTGTTTAAACCATTAAAATATCTCAAACGATCTAACGACTTTTAATTTTGAATAAAAAGTCGATATATTATCTCTAGGATCATTCCGACTCATAATGCTGCAGTCTGACAATGACTCAATTACTTCAAATTTTGTAGGAACGGATTATCTGAAAAGACCTTTGTACAAAAAATAAAATCATCGACAATATATTTACTTTATTCATCAGTTTAAGACCCTCCCTGGCACAACCCATTTACCTTTATATCATCACGATAATTTTAATCATGTGTAAAATATGCTTTTAGGTTTAAAAATAACATGATTGGGTAGACAGGAAACTATCATTTGAGAGAGAGAGAGAGAGAGAGAGAGAGAGAGAGAGAGAGAGGGGCAGGGGGTATTATTTAAATACAGGCGTCACGTCACGATGAACACAAAGCGTTGATCCCTCTTTTAAGATCACTTTTTCATTAGCGCTTAATCCACCTGACTGCCAAGCGAAGGGAGCCTTTGCAATGAACGCTTCATTTAAACGATTGAATTTCATTTCCTTCTGATCATAACACTCCCAGCAGCTATTGGATTTAGAAGTAACGTTAGGGAAAACGGTTTCACTCCTCTCTCACTTCTCTGCAGAAAAAGTTGCGACTCCGAAGAAGGAAGGAGTCGGAGTGTCGACCCCCCCCCCCACACACGGTTATATTTATAATTGTGTCGCTCTTTGAGAGAGAGACTTCACCTGACCCTGGGGTCCAAAGGCTATTTCTTAATTCCAACAAGTAAAAAATGCGCCGAAGTGTCTTCGGTGCAATGGAGTTTTCTGTACAGCCTTATAGTGCTGTACGAAACTATCGGCACGGGCCATGAAACTCTCAGTCGCGGCCCATGAAACTTTAAGCCACGGCCCAGTAATGGCTTGTGCTGTTGGCAAGCACGATCATGAGTAACTTTAAGCTTAAATAAAATAAAAACTACTGAGGCTAGATGGCTGCAATTTGGTCATTTTGAAGATTGAAGGGTGGATGATGAACATACCACTTTGCAGCCCTCTAGCCTCAGTAGGTTTCAAGATCTGAGGGCGGACGGACAGACAAAAAGCCACCTCAATAGTTTCCTTTTACAGAAAACTAAAACAGGGACCAATAGCGAACTTCTAACTGTGTGGAAGAATATAAAAATTTTCTCTGCTAGAAAATAAACAGAGAGAAAGGAAAACGCTCCCGCAAAGATCTCCGATAAACAGAATGAGTCCAAGAGCTAAGGTCCTTTGAACTAACAGAGAATGGCCAAAAGCGAGAGGGTCGTTTCTAGGGTAAAAAAGTGTCCTGAATCCAAAAATGCATGTTAGACACCATTTAGGTACCATCATGACGGCCCTGACAGAGTTCCGACCAAATGTGACATCTTAAGGCGGAACTGCCATTGATTAATGATAGCTTTCCTATTTTGTCATTATAGTATCAACTTTGTAATTTATAAATGAATTATTCATGTTTTAAAAAATATATATAGGAATTTTTATGTTCCAATTCATGACCAAATGGGCGCAGTGCAAAAGCGTTTGTGTGCATCATACTATTGTTTATCAATATCAAATATTAGTTTTTATTTTTATTTTATTTTTAATTTCAGGGTAATATAATGAATGTATGATGGTAGAGACTCCCAATGAAGCAATCCTAGGATCTTCCAAGCTCGTGGAACGCATTTGCATACTTCATATTAAATCAGACACAAAAGACAGTGATGTTAAGGAATTTGATGAAAACACATGGAAGACTTCAAAAAGAGCGTCAAATGTGAGGAAAGAGAAATGTAAGTCCTCTAAATATGGTTCTGTCGGTGAAGCTTTGCAATCTCTAAAATCTAAATCATAGTGAGGAATATGGCTACCACAGGCAATGCTACAAGAGATTCACTTCAGTACCTAAGGTCTTCAGTTCAAAGTAGGCATCATTCTTTGTAGGTTTTCAGGTATTGTTCCATTGATTTTAAGAAAGCTTTGAAAATGCAACACCTGGAAAGCTGTGGCTAGCAGTGGGTGTAGTCGTTTGCAGCGGTTGAAGTGTTTTCCGGCAATAAATCCTCTAAGCGATCCAAGTGTCAAGACCTCTGTGTCCACAAGAAAATGGGGTCCTCTAGATTCATCTATGAAATGTCCAAGTGAAGCAAAATAAGCCATTATGATATGAAAAACACCAAAACATATGAACAGTTCATCATACTTTGGAGATTCTTAGTCCTGTACGTATCTGCATAGCTGGTTTAGCGATTGCCAGATTGTAGGTCACTAGCGCGTATGTTTCCCCACACTCGTTACCAGCCTGTGAACGTCTCATCGTTTCAGCAACCACATCGAGTTGTGTCGGAGGCAGTGTAAGTTTTCCATGTATCTGACAATCTGGAATATAAGTTTATCTTCTTTGATGCCTGTATTCCAACCAGACCACATTGGTGTATCGTCAAATAGTTCACATGACATTGCCCTAGCTATATCTCTTCTTCTTATCTGAATCAGGTGACTGGATTTATTAACTTCTTTAATTGAATAGTTGAAGGTTGAGATACAAGGTTTCTTTGTTGGATATGGAATAGGATCAGCCATGTCAGTCAAACTTTCTTTTTTGCTTAAATTTTTTTGGTGACATATCTGCTTGTGTTGTATCTTTAATTGATGGACTGGTGGTTATGTCTATTTTAAGAACATTTTGGTAGCAAATGCCAATGGTATCATGTAAAGTCTCTTTCCCTGATAGGGTTTCAGGGTTTTCATCATAATTGTCCCATGCTGTACCTGTGGACAAACCAGGCTCTTGAACTATTCCATCTGGAACTACGCTTTGCCTTCTTACCACAGTGGTTGCCATATCTGTCTCCAGAACTTCAGCTATATTATAGCTTATACAGTGACCAAAATGGTTGAGTATGTCCAAGAGCTTCCTGCTTCCAGTCATGCTCTTTATACCATTTCCCAAGGATATGTGCTTTGCCAATTTTACCCTTTCACGGATTGTTGCAAATACTGAATCGTCAGCAGATGACTGGACATAACGTTCAACATGTGGACTTCTTACAGAAGAGTGGCTGCCAATGTAGTGTCTGGAAGAATAGAGGTAGCTCTTCAGGAGCATCTGCCTCACCAGCACATAAGGTATCAACAGTGATGTCCTGAGGCAAGGATCTTGTGTTTTCCTGTAGTTGCAAAATGACTTGGTGAAGTTGTAAGGCAGCATCAACAATAGTAGCACAGGTAGAAGAAAGCTAAAAAAAAAAAAGAGATTCCTTGATTGAATCATGTATCTCAATATAATTAGCAGACCACAGTGCCTTTGTGTATGAAGAATCATATTCACCAAGGTACATGAATATCCGGAGGTAACGGGACTTCAGAGAGCTCAGTAATTCAGCACAACCTTTTTGGATGATAAATATAGATATGTGTTCTGACAGTCTTTTGAAAGCTATCTCATGGAAGTCACGAAGTTGAGCATGTTCACTGTCCTTGTGCGACTTTTCTTGTCTTTCTGCTTCATTCAAATAGTCTTTTCGACAGCTCTGATGATATTTAACTTTATTTGCTATAAAATCTACATTACCTATTTTCGATAACAAGACTTCATCCTTGAGCACAGTTGCAGCATATTTAATTTTCTCCTGACCATCAGAGGTTTCACAGTTCCCTAAAGCTTCATGCTTCACTTAACGTTTTTTCCGACACCAGCTACAGATTATACACACAGGTTGGAGAACTCCGGTGTTGGATGCAGTTGGAGATATTGTATATGTTTTTGATCACAGTAAAGACTGCTGATTATCATCTGTCGTCTCTTCATATGTTTATTTTTCAGGAAGGACCTAGGGTACTCAAGTGAATCTCTTCTACCGTTGCCTGTGGTAGTGACTTTTCTCACTGTGTTTTAGAAATTGCAAAGTTTCGCGGACAGAAGCATATTTAGAGGACTTATATTTCTTCCCTCACATTCGACGCTCTTTTCGCAGTCTTACATGTGCTTTCATCAAATTCCTTAACATCACTGTCTTTTGTGTCTGATGTAATATGAAGTTTCCACGGGCTTGGAAGATCCTAGGATTGCTTCATTGGGAGTCCGTACCATCATACATTCATCATATCACTCTAAAATGAAAAATAAAATAAAAATAAAAATAAAACTGTAATATAGGATATTGATAAACAATATTAAGATGCACACAAATGCTTTTGCACTGCGCCCATTTGATCATGAACTGAAACATAACAAATCTAATATATATTTTTTAAAACATTAATAATTCATTTAAATGTTACAAAATGTTGATACTGTAATGACTGAATAGGAAAGGTATCATTAATCAACGACAGTTCTGCCTTAAGATGTCACGGCTGTCGTGATGGGAAAAGGTGTCTTACATGCATATGTCCCATCAGGGACATGTAAGACGACCATTTTTGGATTCAGCACCATTTTTGACCCCAGAAACGACCACTCTCGCTTTTGGCCATTCTCGGTAAGTTCAAAGGACCTTAGCTCTTGTACTAAATAGGTTTTCCAAAATGAATGACATTCGGTTGGTCGCTTTCATGGTCTATGACCGTGGGTCGCTCAGCATCTATCGATCACCTCCCTTCCCTCCAGCCAACTAGGCCTCGTTCACTCGATCTTTCAGATGTAGTGGGGGTTGTTGGAACCTCAAGAGCTTCAATTTTTTTCTTGCAAGCGTCTTGACCTATCAATTATACAATCAAGAAACTTGCAAATATTTTTCTAGTTCTTATAACTCACGCCGTATTTTTTTTTTTCTGTTTTTTTACTAAAGTGATTCAACGAAAAATTACGAATACGACTATTTAATTCTTAGACCCAATTCAGCTATATTTGACAATAAAATAACAATGGCAAAATAACAACGATAATGAAGTTGCTAAGGACAAGAATTGATGGCCGATGAATAACTTGACTGCTGAGAGGCAGCCAGTTCTCATCATTTCTTTCTAGAGAGGAACTTAGAGATTTGCAGTTTATCGCTCGCAAACTAGTTTGTCCTATTGCAGAGTTTATCCGAAAAAAAAATAGCTCACTATTATGATATTAAAACACCTATTAGTTCTGTTATTCTGTCATATTTCAGAGTTAACTCCTTCGTCTGTTACGCTGTATTTACGAATAATTTATATTCCATTATATATCGCTACAACAGACAGTAAACGCCATCTCGTTCCTAACTTCTGAAGCAGGAATCATTCTCGACTCTTCAGCTTATCTTATACAAATATAGAAGTCTGTCAACAAATAAATATGCGTCAAAAAAGAAAGTGGAGGGAAGAAAATGAACTCCAATAAAAAGCAGACTTCCAGTTAATTATAAACATAAAACATTTTTCATCACAAAGAACGTAACTTATTTGCTGCATAAGAGCGAACATGATTTAATTAATCAAATAATGTGACATTTAGGATCTCAGTTAATCCGCACATAATTAAAAATATACATATTGTATTAAGTAGTACAGTCAAATACGACTAAGATAAAAGTATTTCTAAGTGGCTTTTTTTTCCAAAAGTAGCTAATGACAATTAAGAAAACACTCACGACAAAAAGTGTGTACATCCCTGACGTATGTACAGTTGAACCGGTATATCCCTTCAACATTGACTTGCTAGGCTTAATCTAACAACAGTGCCCATAAATAGAAATTTATTTTGACCGTTTTTTTTTATAAAGAATACTCACTCTTTTAGTGAATATATTTTTATGCATACCAAATATTATTCAGCAGATAACAACAAAATGTTTAAAATTTTCTTGTATTTCAGCAGGAACAGTTGATAAGTATCTTCGCTCACAGGGTTTTTTGGTATTCTGTGATAACTAGAATTTTCTGTTTTTTATCTAAATGAGCGGGATAAGTGTTGATTTGGTCAGTTGGGTTCATATCAGCAAGAGCTTATGCATTCCTTAGCAGCCGGTGGTTGGTAAGTTTTGTTTGTGGTGAAACTATCATCAGATATATTTTACTTATGTAATTATTATATATAATATAATATATATATATAGTTAATATAAATAAATAATATATATATAATATATATAGATATATAATATATATATATATATATATATATATTATATATATATATATATATCTATATATATATATACTATATATATATATATATATATATATATATATATATATATATATTGTATATATATATATATATATAATATATATATATATATATATAGAACAGTAAAACAATTAAGACGCTAAGAACTTTAGTCTTATTGTTCGTATAATCTCACTTTTTTTACCTTTCATATGATTTAAAATCTAACATTATATATATATATATATATATATATATATATATATATATATATATATATATATATATATATATATATCCGTCATTTTGCCATTTAGTAACATCAACTGCGATCAAAGGAACAGGCACAAGACGTGGCCTTATTCTCCTCTCTCTCTCTCTCTCTCTGAGTCTCCAGTCTGCATTGCCTCTTTTTAGTTTTCTCCCTGTCGCTTCTGCTATTTACAGAAAACGAGCCGTTGGTATCCAAGTCCGGAGATCAATCTGAAAACTGCCGGAAGGGGGAAACGAAGCTCATAAGAACGGCCACCAAGAAGGATTCGCTCTCACTCGTCTCTGAGCCAAACTCCTTTCAACACGCTCCAATTATAGCCTCGTCCTTGCAGGGCTACCCCTTTTCTTCCTGTCCTCGTGTTTCGTGTGCTGCCGACAGTGGACCATTGCCTGTCGAATTTGGACGACATTCCTTCTCTATTGGCGCCTTTGAGAAGCAGAATCCAACGGTGAATACGGTAAAGTGCGGGTTTAGTTGGCAGTCGCTTTTTTCTCCTATAATTACTTCTATTATTTTCCCATGTTTGTGCTTGTCCATCATTACGCCTTGTCTTATCCCCCCTCCCCTCCCCCCCCCCCCACAACCGTGCTCTCCTGTTCTAATTTGATTTAAGATCCGTGGTTCCCTTGAAAGTGGTTTAATAATGCTTATTGCTTGATTAACCTCCTGGTATTAAAAGGAAGAAACATCAATGATGAAAAGCAAACTCAGAACAGACAGGGCGCCAACAGATATTTGCTTTAGAGGATGAAAATGGAAATATCAACAAATAAGATGAAGTGATAAAAAATTGTTGAGGATTTCTATACAATGTTCTACAATAGTTATATAGGAAATAACTTTGTCAATAGAAATAATGAAAAACCTGAGCCGGTACCAAAAGTAACAGTAGGAGAAGTATAGAAAGCATTAGAAGGCATGAAAAGAAACAAAGCTACAGGAGAAGATGGCCTAACAATTGATTTAATAACAGTAAAACTCGCTGAACTTTGACACAAAATGCTTGCAAGAATGCTCTATACCTACAGCTTAGAAAAACTTTATCATATTAGTTCACAAAAAAAAAAAAAACTGAAAAATTACCGCCCAATAAGTTTACTCTTAGTGACATATAAAATATTACAAAGATCATATTAGGCAAAATAGAAAGACAGCTATTTAATCAACCAAGAGAGCAGGCAGGTTTTTGAAGCGGGTATTAAACAACTAACCATATCCATGGAATTAACCAGCTAAAAGAAAAACCAACAGAGTATGACAAACTACTATGTATGGCATTTGAGAAAGCTTTTGATTCTGTCAAAACTTCAGCAGTAATGAAAGCCCTTCAAAAGCAAGGAATAGATGAAATCTTATGTTAGAACACTTGAAGCTATCTATATGGGAAGTACAGCAATCCTAAAACTACATAAAGACAGTGAGAAATTTCCGATTGAGAAAGGAGTTAGACAGGGAGACCCCATCTCTCCTAAATTATTAACAGCATGCCTAGAAGAAACTTTTAAGAATCTAGATTGGGATAATGTGGGAATTAACATTAATGGGGAATACCTTAACAACTTGAGACTTGCAGATGACATAGTTCTACTCGGCGAATCAGGGGAGGAATTACATAGATGATAGAAGATTTGAATAGAGAAAGCAGAAATGTAGGACTGAAAATGAATATGAGTAAAACCAAGATAATGTTCAATGAAAATGCAGAGACAACAAATAAGGGTTATGGACGAACCTCTAGAGATTGTTAATGAATATACCAATTTAGGACAGACATTAAGTGTTTCCCCAGGGCATGAGACCGAAATTAAAAGAAGAATAAGTATGGGATGGAGAGCTTTTAGTAAACGAAATGAGATTATGAAAAGTAAAATGCCACTTTCTCTAAAAATAAAAATATTTAATCAGATGGTCCTACCAGTATTAACTTGTGCATCAGAAACTTCGAGCCTTACTAAAGCCTTAGAACTAAAGCTAGTAACAGCTCAAAGAGCTATGGAAAGAATAATGATTTTAATAACACTAAGAGACAGAAAAAGAACAACATGGATACGAGAGCACTCTAAAGTAGAGGATATATTAACAACAAGTAAGAAAAAGAAATGGGCGTGGGTAGGATATATAATGAGAATGTCAGATAATAGATGGACGAAAAGAATAACAGAATGGGTCCCTAGAGATTGCAAACGAAGCAGTGGAAGGAGAAGACAATGGATTGACGAGCTAAGAAAATTTGCGGATATAGAATGGCATAGAAAGACCATAAAACCGAAAGGAGTGGAAGGCCATGTCTGAGGTCTTTGTCCTGCAGTGGACTAGAATCGGCTGATGATGATAATGAGGAGAATTTACTGAGGGAGACAACGTTAGTCTGTGTCTGTGTTCCCACATTCCCATGCAATAAAATAACGTTCTGTGAAGTAATTCAGTCATTTCTTACCCTCCGAGGGAATTCTGAGAACGTTAAATTCATATTAAACAAGTCTGAATACTTGACAGCATCACCACACATGTTCAATCTTTTGTTGTGTCGTGCACGTGTTTATAGAACAATACAGTGCTTCAGATACCCAATTGCATTCATTCCTGCTGTGAGAAGTGGACCTACCTATCCTTAAAGGCTCTGGGCCCCCTTAGAGTCGCACATCAAGACCTCAACACGTGTAGGAACCCGACCAAGTGTTCCAGTGCTACAAGCAGCTGCTTTCATTAAGTCGGACCCTGAGTGTCCTTAGGGCCCCTCACTGGTACCCTGTATGCGTAGAGTAATTAATCTGTAAATATACTCCTAATTTAACCATTAGAGTTTTCCTTGCATTTTTCCCTTTGAAATCTAATCCCGGCCCTCGGCCACAAATTCTGTTCATAAACTAGACAGTCAGAGTATAAATCCCTTGTGCAGCTCTTCGAGTCTTAGATTTATATATATATATATATATATATATATATATATATATATATATATATATATATATATATAGTATCCTAGGGCCAGGGTTTATGATTTTACTTTTGGGGAAACCTAAAAAATACTGGCTCTACTCAATAATGCCTTTTGTAAACGACAAAACTGATTAGAGATAGCCCGCAATTATGATCAGATAGCAGAATAAATAGTTTAATAGAAACTGCTAAAATTTCTTTAATATGGATCGAAAATTGATTGATTGATTGATTGTATAATATATCTGACGTCACAACATCTGGGTAATTGAAACCGAAATAAATTAAATAGAAAAAATTAAATTTTTGATAAATTTCATATAATATTATTTAAAAATTTGGCTCATATATATAAGTTCTTACATAGACAATCTATGTATAATTTAAATTTGGTTGAGGAGGCCCGCCTCCCTCATATAGATATATAACTGCTCTATATTACAATCCTTTCCAAGAATTGTAGCTAAGATAAAATTACCTACTCTGTCACGACCCCAAGACAGGAACCTGTCTCAAATTCCCGAATCTGGGACATTCAATCAGCAAATGTTTCACAGTCAAGGGCACAGTACAGTTCTCGCAAAACGGAGGATTTTCACGAGACATCAAGAACCCATGTGCGAGTCTTGTATGTCCAATCCTCAATCTGCACAACATCGTTTCTTGTCTCCTTGGCATATTCGGATATGACCAAGGAGACACTGATGGCGTGATACTGCGCATTTTTTGATTAGTCAAAATATCCTCCCACTGGGACTGTCAACATTTTTTAACTCTCTGACCTACAAGAGGATACAAATCCCGATATGGTAGTAGGCATCTTGTGGATTCTGGGGAGCTGACCGCAGACTTTGCAAGTTGGTCAGCTTTCTCATTCCCAGCCACCCCAACATTGGAAGAAACCCAACAGAACTTTATTTCTTTCCCTCTTCTTTTTAGTAAAAGCAGCCATTCCAATATATCTAAAATCAGAGGGTTTAAAGGGTTAAAAGATTCCAGCGACTGAAGAACACTTCTTGAGTCACAATATATAAAATTATTTTCATTCCGAATTAAAATTTCTTTTAAAGCCTTTAAAATTCCATATAATTCTGCTGTAAAAATCGATGCAACAGATGATAACCTGCCACTATTCTCTACATCAGGGGAGGCTACACCAAAGCCGACGCCAGCATCTGACTTTGAGCCATCCGTGAAAACTGCAGTGGAGTGAGTCATCATGTTGCAAAGAGTGTTCTAAAAATATTGACCGCATGGCTTCACTGGACAATTCTGACTTGGTAAAATTAAAATATCTACAAAATTTTACCTCTGGAAAGTTCCAGGGGGGGCTAACTGAATATTTTGCTGGTAAAATCTCGATTCTTGGCATATTTAATTCACGGACAATAAAATTTACTCTAAAAGCGAATGGATGAGGTTGCTTGGGGTGACTTTCATAAAACTGCCAATGCCTTTCATTTCTCATACAAATGCTGGTTAAAGACTTAGGTAGCCTCTGGAATCTATACCAGCTCTGAACCAGCAGACACTTGCAATGAAGATCCAGTGGCACCTCATCAGCATCTACAAGCACGCTCTCGGTGGGAGATGATTTAAATGCTCCAGTGCACAACCATATTCCTCCATGATGAATTGAGTTGAGCCTTTTTAAGGCTATTTGGCTTCGCAGAAGTGTTCACCTCACACCCATAAATTAATTTTGAAAAGATCAAGGCTTTATATATTCTCAATATCTGAGTTCGGTCTGCACCCCACGAAGTGTGAGAAAGGACTTTCAGCAAATTCATTGCTTTCAAGCATTTTGCCTCAATATATTTCAGATGTGGAATCCAGGTCAGCTTGCTATCAAAAATCAAGCCAAGAAACCTTGTTTCACCAGCACATGGAATTCTCTGCCTATGAATGATCAGATCGGGATCAGGGTGGATTCCCCTTATATGACAAAAGTGCATAGTTACCGTTTTACTGGCAGAAAATCTAAAACCATTAACCTCAGCCCACTTTACTATATTATCAATGCAGAGCTGAAGGCGGCGTTCAGCCATTGCCATCCTTGATGCTGCAAAGGAAATCGATAGGTCATCAACAAAAAGGGTATATGTTATATCTGGGGGAATTATTTTAGAAACCCCACTGATTACCAAGGCGAACAAGGTTACACTTAAAACACTTCCTTGTGGTACTCCATCTTCTTGATTGAAAACATCTGACATTGTTCCTCCAACTTGAACTTGAAATATCCTATTTTTTAAAAAAAGCCTTAATAAAGAGGGGCAAATTGCCTCTCATGTTACATTCATAAAGGACCCTCAAAATGCCATATCTCCATGTTGTATCATAAGCCTTCTCTAGATCAAAGAAAACAGTGATGTGATGCTGCTTGTTGGCAAAAGCTTCACATATTGAAGATTCCATTCGTACCAATACATCAGTTGTGGAGTGCATACATACTCCGAAAACCACACTGAGCAGGCGACAGATATTTACCTCTTTCCAAGTGCCACATCAATCGTGTGTTCACCATTTTTTCCATGATCTTACACAAACAAGATGTCAATGCAATAGGACGATAATTTTCTGTCTAGAATGGATCTTTTCCAGGTTTCACAAATGGCAGTAATTTCAACTTCTCCCAAAGCTTGGGGAAGATATGTTCTCGGTAAATTCTGTTAATTAGGCTTAATATGAAAAGTCTGGTATTTTCAGGGGTATGCTTAATCATTGAATATGTTATATCATCCAGTCCAGGAGCTGATTCATTACATTTATTCAAGGCTGATTCAAATTCTCTAATAGTCAATGGAGCATTGTATTGCTCATGTCTTAAGGTATTAAAATCAATTTCGACCTGTTCCATTATCTTGATAACTGGAGGTTGACAAGGAGTGAACTTGCCTGCTATTTTTCTAACTCTCTTCCAAACTAGAGTCAGAGTTTTCGAATTTAGTGAAGATATGAATATCGTCCAAGATTCTTTTCATGCTTTTTTTATTTCCATGCAAAAATGAGCTCTCGCTTTTCGAAATTCAACATGATAATACTCACATTTTTGTCTGCGGTATCTGGTGAAGGCAGATCTCATAGTTCTATGAGTTTCCGGGCATTTACGAGTCCACCAGGGAACTGGTCGGCAGACAAATTTGCCCGAAGTCCTAGGTATAGATTAAAGACCAGCTGAGAACATTATTGTATTCAAAAAGTCAAGAGCGTCATCTACACAGGGAAAGTCATCAGTAGAGTCATCTATTGAGCTGTGCTCACTGAATGTTGACCAATCAGCTTTACCAATGTTCCATTTGGGTAGCCTTGAAGATGGAGGACATGATGCTACACTCACCACTATTGGAAAATGGTCACTGGTAAATCTATCATTTATAGCTTTCCAATTAAAGTCAATAAGACAGTCATCACTACATATAGATAAATCAATTGCTGATAATGTGCCTGTTTGAACATGAAAATGCGTAGACTTCCCAGAGTTGAGGATCCCCAAATTTGCATCTTCTATGATGGAACCTAAGCACCTTCCTCTTTGATTGGTGACAATGTCACCCCAAAGAGAGTTTCTGCTATTCATATCTCCCAAAATAACAAAAGGATGTGGTAACTATTGAATAAAAGATTTAAATTCACTGATGGGGAAGACTTCGTTAGGTGGTAGATAGAGAGAGCATACTGTATATTTTCTTTGCAAATGGATCTGCACACCTATTACTTGCAATGCTGATTGGATACTAATAGGATTTTGAGGGGTGTCATTTCGAACATATAAAACGACACCACCATGGCTTCCAATATTTAAATTATAGGTGGAATGATAGGATGTATATTCTCGTGGGCAGGGGCATGTATTATTACCAATCATGGTCTCCTGCAGAGCTATACAAACAGGAGACGCCTCTGATATGAGCAGCCTTAATTCTTCCCATTTAGCTCTTAATCCCTGACAGATGCACTGGAGAAAATTAATGAATTTTACTTTCCTTTAAAGGCTGTTACATTAGAGCCTCTTTTAAGAGCTTTCAGCTTACAACCTTGCTCTTTTTTTCTGGAAAGAGACCGATTGTTTAGGGCTGCCTTCCTTTTTAGAGGGTTATCAGTCTCAGGAACAGAAGACAAAGCTGGTGTCTCCTGAGGAGGGGTGTGAGGGTTGGACACTGGTGCATCCTCCAAAGCATTTACAGCTAGTACAGCCTCCAGAGAGGTGGGAGTGCCAGGTATACCCGACACAGCCTCCACAGAGGAGGGTGTACCAGAAATCATTGATTCTGCTTCCATAGAAGCAAGGGTGCCAGAAACCACTGGCACCGCCTCCAAAGAGGCGGGAGTGCCAGAATCAACTGGAACCAGATATCACTGGCGCAGCCTCCGAAGAGGCGGGAGCACCAGAAATCACTGGTGCAGCCTCTGGAGAGGCAAGAGCACCAGAAATCACTGGCGCAGCCTCCGAAGAGGAAGGAGCGCCAGCAACAATTGGCACCGCCTCCAAAGAGGCACGAGTATGGGTCGTCACCATTTTCTTATTTAAATTATCCTTATTAACATTTATATTTCTTTTTCGGTTGGCAGCAACACTGGAAAAGGATATTCCTGGTCTAACATATTGATTCAATACTCTCTCTTTTGCCTCCCTAAATGTGATACGTTATGTTACCCTTAAAGTTTGAATCTCTTTTTCCATGATGTATACATCACAATTAAGTGAAGATGATGGATGGTTTTCTCCACAATGTATACATCTGGCTTGTTTATTACATACGCCATGCTCTGGCTCACTGCATTTGACACAAGTGGCTGGCTTGCATTGCAGTTTCTGTCTACAGGACCTTAACATATGTCCGAATTCTTGACAATAGAAACATCTCCTCGGTCTTGGGATATATTGTTTAATTTTGAAACGTAGCCAGGCTGCTTTTACTACAATAGGTAATCGAGTAGAATTAAATGTAATAATTAAATTGGGAAGTGGTACAAAGACTCCATCTACCTTCTGCTTCATTCGCTCAACTCTTATTACACCTTGATCTTTGAATTCCTCTACAAGTTTTTCTTCGGCATACGTCATCAGTTGGGGAGCATATATCATTCCCTTGGAGTGATTCCAAAAAGCATGTACTGCACATTGTACTTTGACTCCTCCAAGGTGTGATAATATTTCCAGTTTTTCAGTTTCTTTGGCTGAGGTAGATTCCACCATCAGCTTTCCTCTACCTTCATAAGAAATCTTAGGCTCTCGGCCCCAACACTTCACAATATCTCGTTATACAGCAAAAATGTCATAACTATCTTCTTCCAGATTAAAAGTTAAATACTTTCACAAGACTTTTCAAATATTCCAGGTCCAATTTCAAACACGTCTCTGCTTAATTTCCCTTTACTCTGTACAGGAGCATAGGGTTTCAGTGTAATTACACTGGAAGGTTTTTTTTATTTTTCCAGAGGAAGGTTGTCAGGGGAGGTTCCAGTAGTCTTTAACTGTGCCAATTCACTGCCATCAAAGGGCCCAGGGGTACTTGAATCTTTATTATTTGATTTCATAAAGATTTAAGTTAAAAAAAAATAAACCTGAAAACCTTAAAAAGATATCATCAGCCTTTCATGGACTTTATGCTTCCACTAATGACACAAGTGAGAACCGACTCGCAAATGTCCGTGTCCCTACCCTACCCCACTGGGGATGGCACAACATGATAGAAGTGGCCCAAGTGTAAGCCAAACCCGCTTGATAGGACTGAGAGTATTACCAGAATACAATCATCCCCACCTTAACCACATTATGGGCAAACCGGACAGAATGCCGAGAGTCCTATCCGCAAAACTAGACCCCCCTGGAATCCGTGGTCCAGCCCTGCAAAATAATTCCGCCTGATATCACTCGGGTCCGAACATTATCGGGCAGTTGATGGTCCTGCCACGGTTCCCACTATTTAGCTTCAGATATAAAACCCAGTCCCAGCTATGATATCTTTTCTGTTTAATAGGTCCAGTAAATTTCAGCAAACGTGGAAAATTCCACATAATTAATCCGAAATGCTAGTAAAAAATATTACATGAAGGAGAAGGATGTGGTAAGAATGAAAAAATTGCAGAAAGAAGGAAAAGTTCTGACTAATTTAGTTGGATCAGCAGCTGGGCCCCAAGGACCAGTGAGAAAGCAACCCCAACAGGCATCAGAGCCCAGCTGTTGGTCCCTAAGCCCCCTACCCACGCCAAATATGGATGGAAGGTAAATGTATTGTGTACACTTACAAATATAATTCTATAAAATGATCAGAAGAGTAAAATTACAGGAGCACGGACTGGCTCCGTGGCACTAAAACACCAATGACTACTATGTACAATATCAAGAACAAATGTGCCACTGGATTGCAAGCAAAATAACACTAAACCTAATTATCACATATGGTGCAAAAAAATACGGATTGAACTATCAAGAATTATAGCAATACGTAACTCTAAACGGTGGAGCACTGTAAGCAAGTTATACTCCCACTGTAATCTCAGCAATCCTATCCCAAGATTGGCACTTTTGGTAATGTTGAGTTGCACTGTTGAATTACCGAAGACAGCACACAACGGGGAAAGTCTACGTGAATCTGCAAAGCAGGCAATGTTGTAACACAATGCCTAACAACCGTAAAATTACATAAAATGATCCATGCAAAAGAGAAAACTATGCAAAATACAAGATATACCAAATGTTCAATATTGCATTAACACATCAAAACTTCAGTTAGCAAAAGTAGCAAAGTTCTAATATTACTTTCACAATGATTTCATACAAATATCAAAACTCCACAGACTAACTCATGTGGGTCTCTGAAGGAGACAGGATGATAAAGTAAGGGAATAGGAGAACAGTCAGAACAAGGAATGAGTGTAAGGAATAGTGGATGAAGGGCCAACAAATCAACTTCCAATTCAGTTACCTTTGTCTATGGATGAGACATGCGTAGATAGAGCATGGCCATCAGCGGAAGGACTTTGGTCGCTTGCAGTTTTTCACCAGGGAATCAGAGATATGGCTCTCCTCACCAGACAGTGCCCAGGTACTTCAGGTTGTGACAGCTTCAAGTGGGATGTCATGTCTGAATTCGAGACAGAGTCGAGCTTCCAGACGGAGTAGTTGTAGGGAAAGTTAGCCGTAGGTCATAACCAAGACTTGAGTATACTAGAGTGGCAGGCAGAGGTCGTCGGACTCAGGCGTGACATCGCTTAGGTAGGGTGCAGTGCCGCAGGTACAGGCTAGGGCGGAATGCCATTTGATGGGTCATGGCACCCCATATTTATACCCCGTTTTCGGGAGTCGCTGGAAATGTCTACCTGACATCTGTCAAAATGATGGCGATCTCTTTTGATCCTTTCATCTCTGCTAGTAATCCTCACATGTACTTGGAAAAGTCATTGAACACTGGCAGAGAAGGTTATGGAAAGAAAGGGTACAATGAGATGCTAAATTGGACAGAGAGATTTGGGTCGGTAGACATGAATGCAGGTGTGAGGAGTCACAGTGTGTGTGCATCATCATCCTCGCCTCCTGCACCACAAAAAGGCAACAGATCTCTGTGAAATTCTGCCACTCCTGTGTTTCCTATGCTTTGCCTTCCACAAACTTCAGCCTTCCTTTTCATAGTTTTTTATCGAAGTTGCTCTGGGTCTTCAAAATTCTTCTGGTGCCCACAGTTCAACTGATATGCTCCTTTCCATCGTCATCTCATTCACATTATGTAACTTCTGTAATTTTCCCAGTGGTATCACTTCTCATTCTATCCAGCCCTCTGTCATCTGATCAACCATATCTTTTAGATATAGGTTCATTTTCATACCAGTGATGTTTTTACCGAGTCGGTAAAGACGTCACTGAAGTCGTGTTTTCTCCTCTGTGTGCTGGTTCGATTCCACGAGAGTACGAAATTATTATCAACTAAAAAATTCCCCTTCGGTTAACATATATGAAAATATATTAATTCCAAGGTAGAGCGAATTGAATATTAAAGGACATTTGTAGTTTAATGCATGTGTATGAATCATGGATGATATTATATATATATATATATATATATATATATATATATATATATATATATATAAATCTTTTATATACTTTAATTTCGTTTTTAGCGTTTTGTAGCCATACGCATTATCAAAAAGTCTGAAGACATCGAGAAGCTGTTAGGTTACTATGGGTATTACATACAAACAATATATGTTTGATACGTATACCTATATATATATATATATATATATATATATATATATATATATATATATATATATATATATATATATATATATATACTATATATAATCCAAGGTAACCTCACGGCTTCTTGATGCCTTAAAGTGTTTTTGGATATGCATATTGCTATAAAACGTTAAAAAAGAAAAGAAAACAAAAAATTCCCAAATTCCAGTTGAAATATACAATAAATATATATATATATATATATATATATATATATATATATATATAAAAAATCACAGTAGATTGCACGGGTGCTTCAGTTAAATAAGGCGAATACCACAGGAAAATGATAGGCAGAAATCCAAGCGCTTTCGTCTTTACTAAGACATTGTCAAGGAACAAATGAAATTCTGTTGGAAAGAAAGTTATCAGGTAAACAAAAAGATCAAGAATACCAGATGGTTAATTGTCAAAAGGGTAAAAATCAAAGAGATAATCCAGGATTATCGGATGGCACACGGTCACAAACTTAAAACATAGATCTAACCATAACAGAAACTACAACGTATCCATATAGTCCAAAACATGTAAAAACTGAATATATTAATTTTGTTTTTTATATTTATCTACAACTTTTTTCATTATGAAGGTATTGAAGTTTAAATAAACCAAGAATTAATTTAGAACATTTCCATATTTGTTTCATCAAGTCAAATAATGGAAATGTTCTAAATTTAAGTCTTAGTTTATTTAAACTCGATGCCTTCATAATGAAAAAGTTGTAGATAAATATAAACAACAAAATTAATATATTCAGTTTTTACATGTTTTGGACTATATGGATACATTGTAGTTTCTGTTAGTGTTAATTCTGTTTTAAGTTTGTGACCGTGTGACATCCGATAATCCTGGATTATCTCTTTGATTTTTACCCTTTTGACAATTAACCATCTGGTATTCTTGATCTTTTTGTTTACCTGATAACTTTTTTTCCAACAGTATTTCATTTGTTCCTTGACAATGTTTTAGTAAAGAGACAGCGCTTGGATTTCTTTCTATCATTTTCCTGTGGTATTCGCTTATGTGTATGTATATATATATATATATATATATATATATATATATATAATATATATATATATATATATATATATATAATATATAGATAAGTCATATCACATTTCCGTGATTCATATACTATATCGAGCTACAATGTCCTTTAATATCTAATTCGCTCTACCTCGGAATTAATATATTTTCATATATGCTTAACCGAAGGGAATTTTTTTCTCGATAATAGGCTTGCCTGGACCAGGGCGCGAACCCGTGGATCCTTTCAAACCCAGGAACGTCAGTGGTGTAGTAGGTAAAGCTTCACTGACGTTCCTGGGTTTGAAAGGATCCACGGGTTCGCGCCCTGGTCAGCGAACCGTGGATCCTTTCAAACCCAGGAACGTCAGTGGTGTAGTAAGTAAAGCTTCACTGACGTTCCTGGTTTGAAAGGATCCACGGGTTCGCGCCCTGGTCCAGGCAAATCTATTATCGAGAAAAAATTCCCCTTCGGTTATGCATATATGAAAATATATTAATTCCGAGGTAGAGCGAATTAGATATTAAAGGACATTGTACTTGATATATATATATATATATATATATATATATATATATATATATATATATATATAATATATATATATATACACACATACACACACACACACACACACAATAATACATATTCATCACAAGTTATCATGATCATTTGTATTATATTATTTAGCAATTAATTCAAATCACAGCAGCTCTTCATAATCACGATAAGCCATTTCGTCTTTGTCTAACCAGGCGCTAAATAAAAATGACCTTTTACATCTATGTACGCCAAAAAATCAAAACAAAAACACACAAAACAAGTATTAAAGAAACACACATACAGACAAACCGTGTTTAGAACACTAAAGGAGATTGGGTGTGGGAGTAGCAATACATATGTGAGGCTCCGAGTTGATAATTCCTCTTTTAATTTTGACGTTAATTAATTAACCATTCGTGTCATTGACTCGCCCGACTGAAAAATGCGGAGATATATTGCTCCTTCCTCCAACCCCCGAGGTGGTTTTTCTTTGTTCCCTCAGTTAAAACTTTATTATGCGTTTTTGCTCGACTTCCTATCGCCAATTACATTTCCCGTGGTGCCACAGAACGCTTATGGTGGAAGTCTCTGTCTCTGTCTCTGTCTCTCTGTCTCTCTCTCTCTCTCTCTCTTTGATATCTTATATAAACTCATACATGCTCAGAATCGGTAACCTCTGTTTCTATGTTGCAAATACAATATAGTGTATTGTTCATGAATATATTACAATCAAGTACATCACATCTGATATAAGTGCGCATATACTACTATAAATAGTCCCTCGTTTCAACGGAAGATTTTTATGTTTATCATTTCAATTTTGAGGTGTTCAAATAAAAATCGCATTATACTACACACACTTTCTTGTTAGACCCTGCATGCCTAAAAAGAGCCATCCTATACAAATAACTAAAACTGACGTGCCAACGTTTTTAACGGCATATGAAAATCTTGCCGTGCCTTAAGCAGATAGAATACCGAAGTCATGTCCACGAAAAAGAATGGATTCACGTTGCAAAAGGAACGAAACCCCATCTCAAATAATGCCGCCAGAAGCAGTAAACACATAACCATATACAACCACAAGAATACGCAAAGCATATAACATGACCAGCTATGGTGCTTATAATCGTCTGTTTTCTGCTTTGAAGCTGGTCTTCGGCTTCTAGCATCTCCATTCTTCCAAAGACTGAGTTGTTCTTCCTAAATTTATTGCGAAAGGTCCTTTATTCCTCACACCGTTGGACTGTGAAACAGTCTCCCTGAGGACGTCGTGCAAAAGATCAATTGAAGATGTAATGCATTACTACCCTAATGATATTCTTCTTCTATTTTAATACATTCTTATCTATTAATTTAAGTTTTCATTTTGAAAAGTTAGATCTCTTCTTTCTTTATTTCCCTTTACCTTCTCTTACTTCCGAAAGAACACCATATTCTCTGGAAGCTTGAGTTTCCAGTCCATGGCCCCCGGGGGCTTGTTCCATATGAATACGGTTAATCTCCTGAACAATAATAATAATAATAATAATAATAATAATAATAATAATAATAATAATAATAATAATAATACCCCCGTTCCTTCAGTTCAGCAAAAAGTTCCTCCGCCCTTCACTGGTTACTCAATCATACTTTGTTCTTCGATAGTTAATTTTAGTGCCTTTCTTATAGGTAAACTGTGGCCGACCTAACACCTTTCATTCATTTTCTCTCATATGAATTAAAGCCGATTCCTTGAAGACCCTCTTTTTGTTGTATCCCTAGCCAAAGTCTATGTACACAAGGTAACTTTCCCGTTATGATTTTTAATCATCCTCTCCTATGCCTTAACTAAGGATCTAACATAACGATGAATTCCTATATTTGAAACGTTTGGACAATGCCCACGCTATCTTTGCAAAATTATTTCTTTTCACCTGACGTAAAACTCTCAGAACTCACCCACTCTCCCTATCCACGACCCTTAAACAAATTATGTTGCTTTTATAATATTCCTGATCATTTTCACATAATCTTAGTATATTCCACACTCAAAGCATGTGAATTCTTCAGCTTAATATTTCCAGTTTATTCTATAACCTATCACTTGGTTTATGGTAATTAGCAATCTTTACCCCACCCTTCTAGTTTGACAAGGCTCCAGTTCCCACCTGTTACCTTCACATCTGCCTTCTGACCAGTGTGGACGCTCAAGGGGTTAGTAACGGGAATAAAAACATTGATGGGATCAGATTATGAGAGCTTTAGTGAATGAAAATATGACATTATATAAGAAGTAAGAAGAAAGTGAGAGTTAAAAAGAGATCAAATAATAATAAATTGCTAGACCTAGAACTCGAGGAGAATACGAAGTAGCTAGCCATGGTTTGTATGGTGTGTTCACCTGAGGGGACAGTTCAGAGGATAGGCGAGAGGCAACTGTTCCACTATGCAATTAAAAAAGAAAGGAAGAGAGTGGGAAATCTGGGAATGATAAGGGGACAACATTGCTCAATATGCCAAGCAACGTAAATGGTAGGACTCCGATTAAGCATGACAAACGACAGAAGGATTTGCAGGGAACAGTAAGGGCTTGGACACGAAAGGTGCAGATAGTGTTTGCTAAGAAACAGCATTGTGAGGAGTTAGAAAAACCTTACGATCTTGAGAGAGGTAAAGGTTGCTGAAGATGTATAGCATGGACGAAAAATTGTTGATAAGGAGTCAAGACTCATGAAGGGAGAGAGGCATTTGTTAGAATGTGTAGACAAGAGAGTAACAGATCTGGTGTCAAAGCGTATTTGAGACAAGGCTGTGATTAATCTCCAGGGCTGCTGAACACTTTTATAGATGGAGTTACATGAGAAGTCAGTGAACGGAAATTAGATCAAGTGCACAATTGTCGGATGAGAAAATGAATAATGAATGGAGTGTTGAAAGCTTGAAATTTGTAGATGACACATTTATGGTTGGGGATAGTGAACAGTGACTAACTTCAGTAACTAGTGACAGTTTCAAAGTGCTTGCAAAATTAACACTTGTGAGCAAACATGAGCAAGAGTAAGGTTGTGAGACTCATGAATAAATGTTAACTTGGACAGTGGAAGAAGGGAAACAATTGATTCATATATACACTTGGGGCTAAATCTTGATAAATGATGGGAGAATGATAGAACTCAGTCACACAACAGGTGAAGCGAGAATAGTATGCAATAAATCTAGAGGTCTCTTGGAAAGTTCACAGAAATTCAAATGGGAATGTATGAAGGTATTTCAAAACCATACTCCTTCAAAAAGATCAAGTAAGGATGTTGAAAGTGATCAAAAAAAAAAAAGGAAAATGAGAGGAACTATTTCCAGAGGAAATGTAATGTAAATAATACGGAAACGTAGAGAAATATAGAGATAACAGATAAAGTACAAAGGTTAGTGTAGGTGTAAGGATACATCAGAGTAATTCGAGATGGTCTGATCATGTAAAAATAATGAAGATGATAGACTGGCGAAGAGATTGCATAATTCTATAGGGCTATGAGGGAGTGAAGGATGACCGAGAGGGTGCTGAAGAGATGGGTGGCATACATACTGAAAAGGAAGGCCTCTGCTATCCAAGAAGCAAAAAGATAGTATGCAAGACTGCAGTGAATGGCGTAATATTTATTGAGGGTTTGGCAAGTTTCAGTAAGTGCAGATAATGTGAAAGTTTTCTACACTGGCTCTTTCACGATTCACTATTTAAATGTAAAAATGTTGATGTGACATCCGGACGTGTTTGCATATACAAACACACACATGTATTACGTGATTCATTTATCACACATATCCACAGGGGAAAAATAAGAGGGAGGGTGTAGGTCCTGACCGGTTTTGACTTCATTTCCGAGCCATTGACGAAGGAGTGATACATAGCATAAGAAGTCACAAAAATATATACTACAGAGACAGTACTGACAAACATACACACAACCGTTTGAGACTGCAGATCCACCCACAGGTAGGTGTCAAGGTAGGAGTGGCTTCCAAAATTCATTTGGCTCAAATTTATTATAAATTCTCAAGGGACACTACTGATATGGGTACCCACCGTAGGAGGGGGCAGTAGTGGTAATGAGATGTTCAACCCCACCTCCCTGACACCTGTCAGGTGTGGACCTGTTGTCTCCTACGGTGGGTACCCTTATCGGTAGTGTCCCTTGTGAATTTACTGTAAATTTTAGCCAAATGATTTTTGGAAGCCACTCCTACCTTGACACCTGCCTGTGGGTGGATCTGCAGTCTCAAACGGTTGTGTGTATATTTGTCAGTACTGTCTCTGTAGTATATATTTTTGTGACTTCTTATACTATGTATCAGTCCTTCGTCAATGGCTCGGAAATAAAGTCGAAACCGGTCAGGACCTACACCCTGCCTCTTATTTTTCACCTGTGGATATGTGTGATAACTGAATCACGTGCTAAAATTATTATAATCATCAATGGATACCACGAGCTCCTTCCGATCTTTCTGTGTTCTTTTCCCCATCTTGGAATATGCAGTCACAGACTTTGCAGATGCCCTCACTCAAGTTCATACAAACAAGGAACACCTGCGGTTTCTACGTGAATGTCGTGATGAACAAGTAATACCAAGACCAATGATAACTAAGTCCTTGTTAAAATTAGAAGACCAACCGTTTGATGAAATACAGCGAGCCATTTTAGTAAAACATATCAGCATCAAGAAATAGGAAACTAAAAAGAATTTTGAAGATCTCTCGAGAAAAAGACGTCATTTTGAAGCCTCAATACCGTCGGATTGGAGAGTTTCTCTACGTGAATACTGTTATATGAATATGAGGAAGAAAGTGTATCAGAAACTTAAACGTAAACACGACAACAAAATGAAACTCCTAATCGAAAGAAGCCCCTGGACTACTAACGCCAATCATGAATATGTCGTCAATTCATCAAACAAGCATCTCGATAGTAATGTTACCGTGCTTTAGGCCATGGTTTAAATTTTGCTGTATCAACTGGAAGTATAAATAACGTAGAAATAACTTAAGGATTGTGCAACTTGGAAAAATATAGTGATTTAACCAGTGAAAAGGTGAACAAAATTAAGGGAGGGGTTTATGGAAATATGAAAAAGTCAGACGCCACAAACGTATCCAAAAGATTTAAGGATCCCATCAATGAACTGAAAAAGATAAAAATACGTACATGACAAAAGCAGATATATCAGGTGCTCTAGTAATTTTAAACAAAAGTGAATATATAGAAAAAATGGATAGTCTTTTGGGTGATCATAGTACTTATAAAGAATTAAATAAGAACCCGTTAGATAGTGTGAATAGTGGTTTCAATAAAAAAATGAAAAATCTGTTAAAAGGTAACGAAAACCTTATAAAGAAGTTGTGTGTGACCTCTCCATCGCTACCGTATATGTATGGTACAATAAAATCCCATAATACAAACTTTCCTGCCAGACGAATTATTAGCTCAGTGGGTTCCGCATCTTATAAACTAGCGAAGTATTTAGTGGATATCCTTAACCCATTGGTAGGTACCATCTCTAATGCCTATATCAAGAATAATGTGGACTTGATAAATAAACTAAATAGTGTACAAGTTAATAGTGAATCGAAACTTGTGAGTTTTGATGTAGTATCACTATTCACAAAGGTACCTATTGATGATCTTTTGGGGTTTTTATCGGAATTATTAGAAAACACACAGCTGGATATTCCATTTTCTAAAAGCACCTTAATTGAATTGATCAAATTATGTGTAAAGAAAAATGTAAATTTGAATTTAATGGAAAATTTTACTCACAAAATTTTGGTATGGCAATGGGAATCCCTCTGTCCCCAGTGCTAAGTAACTTATATATGGAATTTTTTGAAAAGAAAATTTTAAACAATACAATTCAACGCAATGTACTTTGGTTCAGATATGTTGACGACATAATTTGTGTATGGCCAGGGAACGAAGATGCAAATAACTTCTTTGCCAGGTTAAATCAATTAGTACCATCAAATAAATTTACTATGGAAATGGAAAAGATGGATGCCTACCCTTTTTGGATGTCCTCATACGGAGAAATAGTAGTGGGTTTAACTATTGTGTTTACAGAAAACCTACTAATATTTCTTCCTATGTACATTTCTATTTTGGGCAAAACAATAAGGTTAAAAAATAAGGGTTTGCATCTATGTTTCTAAGAGCACTACGGGTATGTAGCCCAGAATATATAGATGAGGAAATACAAAAGATTCGGAAAACAGGCAAGAAACTGAAATGTCCGGACAGTGTACTAAACAATGCATTAGAAGCGGCAAAAAAGACCATGTATCAAAACCAAAAAGAACCTTACAACACAAAAAATTTGCTTGTACTACCTTACAATAATAATATGAAAGATATCCCACATCTCCTGAACAATTTTGGTGTTAATGTCGCTTTTAAAAACAATAAAACAATGAAACAGGTACTTATCAAGAACTCCCCCGACAATACTAGAGGATGTGTACATAAAAATTTGCTTATCCTTCCCTAAGGCGTTTCCTCTTTTCTGTATAGAGTGAAATCGACCTTACTGCTAATCTTGTAATGTCAGTTTGGATATTAAGCCTACTTTGACTATGTTTTTCCTCTGTACCATCAGTTGTGCCTGAGTAAAGGGTTGCACTAGACTGAAAGTGCTTGGCTATCTTCCTTTTCATTTTTCCTTCGTGGCAAAAAACTTTATATATAATATATATATATATATATATATATATATATATATATATATATATATATAAATGTATTATCCACACACACACACACACACACACACACACACACACATATATATATATATATATATATAATATATATATTATATATATATATATTCACCTTTGGATATATATATATATATATATATATATATATATATATATATATACTATATATTATATATATATATATATATATATATATATATATATATATCCAAAGGTGAATAATAAGAGGCGGGGTTTAGGTCCTGAACTACACTCCTAATATATATATATATATATATATATATATATATATATATATATATATATATATATATATATATATATATATATATATATATATATAATTTATATATATATATATATATATATATATACATATATATATATAGAGTCAAGGAAAGGGAAAATGTGTTGAAATAACACGAAAGCGCTCGGTACTCCTTTTTTTTACCCTGTTTTCCCTGTGGCCTTGACTAAATATATTGTCACGCGCTATTTAGTGACATATAAGCATATATATGTGCATATATATATATATATATATATATATATATATATATATATTATTATATATAAATATAAAATAAATGTCTGTATGTATGTATTAAACTATATACGTATATATTATATATAAATCTATATATATATATATATATATATATATATACTATATTATATATATCTAATATCTTATATATTGATATATATATATACTATAGATATATCTATATATATATATATATATATATCTATTATATATATATATACTTTATATGTAGATAAAGATAAAAAACCACAAAAACACTATATACACATTGCACCGATATATTTCAATACTACTTCTGTAACCTCGTTCACTGGTAAAATATGATTAAAAGATGTAACGAGTAAATACCACGCATACTCTTGTTACAATTTTACCAGTGAACAGGGATACAGAAAAAATGTTGAAATTATGGTTGCAACATGTATATAGTGTTTTTATGCACACATGCGAATATCTTTGACTGTACTCCAATAGCACATTATAAATATAAAATAAGGTCCATAAAACACTAAATACATATTGCAACCATATATTTCAACACTTTCTGTATCCCCGTTCACTGGTAAAATATGTAACAAGAGTATGCGTGGTATTTCAACACATTTACATTGCACTTGGTTATATATATATATATACATAATATATACATATACATATGTATGTAATGTATGTTTGTATATGAGTGTATATACATACATATATATATATATATATATATATATATATATTATAGGGATGCAACAATACAAAATATTTGGCCTGTACCGATACCGATACAAACTTTTAAAGCCGATACCGATACCGATACCTGTTACCTGCTTATTACTGTTATTTAGGAGAATATATATTGTTAATAAAATCATTCTTGTTTATATAACCCTATTAAATGAAAGGTCATTTAATAGGGTTATATAAACTGCACATGTCTAATTCCAAGCTGCAGCAGTAGCAGTACAGTAACTCATTGCACCATTCACTTTTACCATACCTGTACTGCACATGTTAGAATAGTTCCCATTTCCAACAGAATGGCAATTAAATTTAGAACTACAACAATAAATTGTTAAATACACTGTACAGTATTAAGATACCATCTGTTTTTAAAAGATAAACAATAAAGTTATATACAATGATATGCCAATATATAAGTTGTTTGGTGGGCTTTGTTATATACAGGCAGTCCCCTGGTTTACAGCGGTTTCGGTTATGACGTTCCGAGGTTACGGCGCTTTTCAATTATATTCATCAGAAGTTATTTCCAGATTTACGACGCATGTTCCAGGGTTACGATTCCAATTCGACGGAAGAAATAGGACTCCAAAAAGGCAAACTAATCAATATTTGAATGTTTTTGATGAAAGCAATCTAATCAATATTTGAATGTTTTTGATGAAAAATACAATAAAAATGCAGTTTACATAGTTTTCAATACAACCACAGCATTAAAAGTAATGTTTTCTTAGAATTTGACGATTTTCGATGATGTTCCGACTTATGACGCATCTCAAGAATGGACAGAAGGACAAGGGGCACTCCTCCATTACTTGCTCCTCCAGGAAGCACATGAAAATGTTGGCAAAGGTGGGGCCGAGGGGAGACCCCGTCGATCTACCCTTTAGATGCCAACGTTCCCAAAACATAAAAATCGTCCTAGAATGCTACTGAAACAAAATAATTAGCACCCTACTCTTAATATGGACTCCTCTAAGTCTATAGATGGTAAGGTAGGTCTTGTATTGCTTAAATGATACGATACTTGATAAATATATTGAAGAGAAAAATGGAAAAAATCTGTTGAAAAAGTTGTTTCGTTAAATCAGTTCTCTTTTTGGATTAAAACAACATAATAATATTTTTTTGTTCAGTTTATGCACATGTAATTACTTTATCGTATTATCATATAATAAATCTTATTTGTTTGTCTAAATATACAATATGAAGTTTATGATCAGTGTTCCACGTTGGCATGTAACACTGTTGTTTTTCCCTCTACAGGGCTCACTTGTTGGTTCTTGCACTGCCACTACTCATAGCAAACAACAGCAAACAAATTTGTACTTGCATGTTGTGAAGATAGTTATGATATTTTCCAACTATTATTTTCTGACGAAATGATTGAGCATATAACACAACAGACAAATTTATACGCAGTAAGAGATAAAAACTGCACGAACTTCCATGTGGATAAGGATGAAATTAGGAAGTTTCTGGGGCTATTGCTCATTAGTGGATATCACAATGTACCATCTGAAAATGATTACTGGTCAACAAGTGAAGACCTGGAAATAACAATATTCCCCAAAACAATGAGTAGAGACAGGTTTTGATCAATCAAGATATATTTTCATGTTGCTGATAACAGTAATTTAGCTGACTCCAAGATTGCAAGTTTTACCTTTACTCGAAATGCTTAGAGAGAGATGTTAGGCTAATGGTATTTTTCATGAATATCTCAGTATAGATGAGTCAATGATTCCCTACCGTGGACATCACAGGGCAAAAGAGTTTCTGAAACACAAGCCTGTGGGATTTGGCTATAAAATATGGATGTTGTGCAGTGCAGATGGGTATCCTTATAATTTTGAAATATACTGTGTAAAGAATCAAAGAGAGTCTTGCCTTTGGAACCCATGTTGTCATGAATATGTTGCAGCCAGTGGCTAATAAAGATGAACGTGTTGTATTTTTTTATAAGTTCTTTACAAGTTACGATCTCCTGAGTGAGTTAGCACATCAAAATATTCGTGCATGTGGGACAATTTGTGACAACCGTACAAGAAAATGCCCTCTCACTTCAAGGAAGGAAAAAAAGTATATCTTAGTTTCACCAGACCACTGAGCTAATTAACAGCTCTCCTAGGGCTGGCCCGAAGGATTAGATAATTTTACGTGGCTAGGAACCAATTGGTCACCTAGGAACGGGACCTACAGCTTATTGTGGGATCCGAACCACATTATATCGAGAAATGAATTTCTATCACCAGAAATAAATTCCTCTGATTCCGCGTTGGCCGAGCCGAGAATCGAACTCCGGATCACCGGACTGGTGGCTGAGCGCGAAAACCACTCGTCCAATGAGGAACTTCTAGGAAGAAAATGGAAAAATAGGATAGAGGGTCATTTGATTATAGGTCAAATGTACGAGATGGAATGACAATAGTATTGTCACTGTTGCAAGTAACTAACATGGTATTACCCCATTACAGAAATGTGAAAGAAATGTAAAGAAAGCTGGGAAAACATCAGTTAGTCAGCCATACCTGATCAGTATATATGTACAACAGAGGGATGGGTGGGGTTGATGTCTGTGACAGAATGCTTTCATCTTATAGACATAGATTGCGTTCAAAGAAGTGGTGGTGGAATATCTTTTCACATATCCTGAATTTGTCTATTGTTGCAGCATATAAATTTTATAAGTATGTAAATCCTACCACGAAGGTTCAGCATAAGGACTTTAGGAGGGAGATAGCTAGGACGCTTACCAAAATCCAAACAATAAAAGTGAGGCAAGGAGGTCCTTCAGCAACCTCTCAAAAGGCAATCAGATATGATAATGTTAACCATTTTCTAGAATCAACTGCAAAGGGGAGATGTTGTGTTTGTCAGAAAAACACAAGACTGCAATGCATCAAGTGTGAAAAAAGACTACATAAAGTATATAACAGCATATACCACAAGAAATGATCATGAATATTTTGAAGTAATATAGAAAGCATATACATTTCCTGTATAATTTTCTGAGAGTTGTTTATCTCATATTCCTTCCTAATAAAAGAAAAGCTATAATTTTCTTATAAATAAGCATTGTTTACAATAATGCTGTCCTTATCTCGATAATAGAGACCTCAGTATAAAATAGGCAAATGTATTGATTTTCCTTACAAACCTAACCTCGAATATGCCAACGTTCCCATTTACAGAAAATAACAGATATTACTGAAAACATAACTATCTGACAAATTATGACACATTTTGTCCATAAGTACATGAAAAACAGCTCAACTCTTGAAAATAGTGTTGTTAAAATGATATTAACACATGCCAGCCATTAATGGGTTAAAAAGCTGGTTACTAAAAACAAAGGCCGTGTCCAGCACGGCTAATTCTAAGTGTTTTAAAAGAATGAATATATCATAAGAAACTCCGAAGATTTTAAAACTAAGATCCTCTCACAAGATTCAGATTTGTATATGGTCAGTTTAGATGTAGAATCTCTTTACTAATGTTCCTGTAAGGGAGACCATAGATCTTATTTTAACCAAATTGTTCACTACATCTGACTTTATATATTGTAATTTTAATTATGAATCTTTTAAAACACTTTTAGAATTAGCCGTGCTGGACACGGCCTTTGTTTTTAGTAACCAGCTTTTTATACAGATCGATGGGATGGCGATGGGTCTCCCCTCGGCCCCACCTGAAGAGCAAGTAATGGAGGAGTGCCCCTGGTCCTTCTGTCCCTTATTTTACACCAGGTATATAGACGACACATTCGTTCTATTGAAAAATGAATATGATGCTGACAGATTCTTAAACCTAGCCAACAACATCCATAATAATATTAATTTTACTATTGAAGAAGAATAAGACAGTAAGTTGGCTTTCCTTGATGTTTTAGTTACTAAGGACAATGCTCATTTTAACACGACCATTTTTAGAAAACGTACATTCACCGGACTGGGCTCCAATTGTTAAAGTTCCTGTTTTAAAATTAAAATTAGTACATCGGCCTCTATCTCTAACTTCTAATTGGCTTTTTTTTATTCTGAAATTCTCTTCCTTAAACAATACTTCCATAACTGTTTCCCTGTCCATCTAGTACATAAGGTTATTAAGGAGATTCTTGACGAAAAACTTGCACCCTTAATACCTAAATGTAACGTACCTAAACTTACTATATATGCAAGCTTTTGTTTTTTACCCACCAGTCAAAGCTTTGCTAAACAGTGTGCTAAAATTATTGAAAAACATATTGGTGCTCTAAATATTAAACTAATCCCCAAAAATCCTAAAACTATTGGCTCTCTTTCCCTTCAAGGATAGGCTCTGCCCCTTGATGACGTCGGGCGTCGCATATGAGTACAAGTGCCCCGGATGTAGTTCCAGGAATTACGTTGGTTCGACTCTGCGTCTCCTCAGGTTCAGGGCCGATTCTCACATGGGCGTGAGTTATCGTACGGGCTGCAAATTGTCTAATCCCGAACTTTCCAATATAAGATCCCACGCTAGAGGTTGCAAGACATCGATAAAATACGACGACTTCAAAATAATTGGTCAGCCCAAGGAACCTGGAGAACTGCTTCTCTTGGAAAGTCTATGCATAAAAAGAATTGTACCTAAGTTAAACTGCCAATTATCGGCTGTTTCCGTGTATTCTTTTAGTGTGTTTGTCTCTGTCATTTTGAGAGATGCGCCTTGCTCTTCATTTTAAGTTTGTTTTTTCTTTTTTCTTTTATTGATTTTAGTTTTTGTAAGGATCATTTTAAGCTTTCTTGGTTTTTAATGTGTAATTGTATTTAAGTGTGATTCAGTATTTAAGTTTGACTTAGTTTCCATTTTAAGTTTTCTTATGCTTTATGTATGTATGTTTCTTTTAATTATGTGCTCGGATGCTCCTTTTTTATATACATGTCCTGATGATGTGACCATGGGTCAAGAAACGCGTTAACAATAAATGCATCTAATGGATGAGTATATGTTCCTGCGCCCTTCTCCTGTCTATATATTATATATATATAATATATAAAAAGGATAAAAGACCCATTATATATATATATATATATATATATATATATATATATATATATATATCTAATAAAAGGAGCCCATAAAACACCAAATGTAGAGAGAAAAGTACTATATTTCAGAGACTGCTGTCTCTCTCTTTAGGTATATGAATGAGAAAAGTTTACAGAAAAGGTGGTATTTATACCAAGAGATTCGTCCACAAGTAAGCCAATTTAGGTCACCCCGCTGATAATCTTCCTTTAATCTTCTTAAGCGTTGGTTGAATGAACACTGCGTCGACGATGTCCGATGTCCAATTTCCTTTTGAGATGTTCTACCTGCTTCTCTTTTATTAAGGCCGATTCCATCATTTGACTCTTGTACCGGCAGTTGCTGCTATAAATTACACGTGACATATTCCAGTTTATTCTATGGTTTATGTTCATTTATATGATTGAAAATAGCCGAGTTCTGTTGTCCATACCTAACTGACCGTTTGTGTTGTATTAATCTCTGGGAAGTGATTTACCTGTAAATCCGAGTAAGATTGGTCACAGTCCTGGCATGGGATCTCATATACCCCAGAGTCTTTGGGCGGTGTCTTTTGTTGGACGTTAATCAGGGATTTTGGCTAAGGTATTTGGGTAGGTAAATGCAAAAGGGTTGGATTTCCCAAGGGTGTGAGTTACTCTCTTAATCGTCTCCAGGTGGGGAATTTTTATTTTATTGTTGGGTGTGTCTCTGGTCTTGTCTTTAGGGGGTCGGTAGAAAATTACGTTTGCTTTTTGAATTGCTTTCTCAATTATATGGTCAGGATACATTAAAGATGAAAGTTGCTTGCGAATTAGTTCAAATTCTTTTTCCAGGAAATCTGGGGAACAAATTCGTAAGGCTCTTAAGAATAGGTTGCTAGCTAGACCTATCTTGATAGTATTGTCATGATAGCTAAAGTAGTGAATATGAAAGTGAGAACGTTGGTTTTCTGTATATGGTAAATTTGTATTCTGTCGTGTCTCTGATTATTAAAACATCAAGAAAAGGAATTTTGTTGTCTGTTTCCCATTCAACTTTAAATTTGATGCTGGGCACTAATGCGTTTAATTTTGAGAGGAATTCATTAAAGTTACCCCCACTTTTATTATCCCAAAATTGTTAGTATGTCATCCACGTATCTCATCCACAGCATGTTTGTTTTTTGGGTTTTATTGCATTTATTACTGTAGTTTCAAAGTATTCCATGTACAGATTGGCTAAAATAGGACTTAAAGGACTACCCATACTACACCCGAATTTTGCTTGTAGAATGATTCCCCGAATGAAAATACGTTATTTAGATGCACATAATTCAACTAACTTATTATTTTGTCAAGTGCCAAAGGGAAATGATCTGAATAGGGGGATAATTTTTCTCTTAAAAACTGAAGAACGTCCTGTACTGGTACTTTTGTGAATAGGGAGTCTACGTCAAGGCTTAAAAGTTTTATGTTGTGAAGTGGTATATGTGCTTCTCTGAATTTGTGACAAAAGTCTTCCGAATGTTTGATGTGACTGGGAGAAAAAGTGCCTAAAAAAGGGAAAGGAGGCCAGCTAACCATTTAGAAATTTTGTAATTGAAAGCTCCGGCGCATGAAACGATGGGTCTGAATGGAAGATTGTCTTTGTGAGTTTTGGGAAGACCATAAAAGTAGGTAATTTAGGATTAATTACTTTAAATTTCTCTAATAGTTCAATACTCTTTTTGTCTTGGCCAATTAATCTTACTTTCCGAAAAAATTCTGTGGGAACGTTCTGAAGGGGATTTTTCGTCAGTTTTTCGTAAGTATTTGTGTCGCTAAGGAGCTGGTTGATTTTGTCGAGGTAGAAGTCTTTGTCCATTATTACAATTTTGCCGTCTTTGTCGGATCTACTTATTATAACATCTAACTTTTTAGCGAGTGGATGGCTATCATGAATCTGCGGGGAACAGGATATTTCTTATGAAGGTCAGTTAAAGCATTTAGTAACACTCCTTTTAAACATATCTCTTCACGGCTGTAGTTTTTGTCAGATATGAATTTATCAAAAGCCACTATGAAGTCTAGGTTGTTTTTGCGGTCTGGCATTAGGGCAAAGGATAAGCCTAAATTTAAAACTAAATGTTGATTTACAGTAAGGGGGGTGTTGGATAAGTTTAAAACTTTGTCTTGTTGTTCAAGATTATTCCATGCGCTATTATCTATTAGGTTGTTTAACTTGCGTAAAAGTCTGTTGGAATGAGTCACTAGTTAAACAACCTAATAGATAATAGCGCATGGAATAATCTTGAACAACAAGACAAAGTTTTTAAACTTATCCAACACCCCCCTTACTGTAAATCAACATTTAGTTTTAAATTTAGGCTTATCCTTTGCCCTAATGCCAGACCGCAAAAACAACCTAGACTTCATAGTGGCTTTTGATAAATTCATATCTGACAAAAACTACAGCCGTGAAGAGATATGTTTAAAAGGAGTGTTACTAAATGCTTTAACTGACCTTCATAAGAAATATCCTGTTCCCCGCAGATTCATGATAGCCATCACTCGCTAAAAAAGTTAGATGTTATAATAAGTAGATCCGACAAAGACGGCAAAATTGTAATAATGGACAAAGACTTCTACCTCGACAAAATCAACCAGCTCCTTAGCGACACAAATACTTACGAAAAACTGACGAAAAATCCCCTTCAGAACGTTCCCACAGAATTTTTTCGGAAAGTAAGATTAATTGGCCAAGACAAAAAGAGTATTGAACTATTAGAGAAATTTAAAGTAATTAATCCTAAATTACCCTACTTTTATGGTCTTCCCAAAACTCACAAAGACAATCTTCCATTCAGACCCATCGTTTCATGCGCCGGAGCTTTCAATTACAAAATTTCTAAATGGTTAGCTGGCCTCCTTTCTCCTTTTTTAGGCACTTTTTCTCCCAGTCACATCAAACATTCGGAGACTTTTGTCACAAATTCAGAGAAGCATATACCACTTCACAACATAAAACTTTTAAGCCTTGACGTAGACTCCCTATTCACAAAAGTACCAGTACAGGACGTTCTTCAGTTTTAAGAGAAAAATTATCCCCCTATTCAGATCATTTCCCTTTGGCACTTGACAAAATAATAAAGTTAGTTGAATTATGTGCATCTATAACGTATTTTCATTCGGGGAATCATTCTACAAGCAAAAATTCGGGTGTAGTATGGGTAGTCCTTTAAGTCCTATTTTAGCCAATCTGTACATGGAATACTTTGAAACTACAGTAATAAATGCAATAAAACCCAAAAACATGCTGTGGATGAGATACGTGGATGACATACTAACATTTTGGGATAATAAGTGGGGTAACTTTAATGAATTCCTCTCAAAATTAAACGCATTAGTGCCCAGCATCAAATTTAAAGTTGAATGGGAAACAGACAACAAAATTCCTTTTCTTGATGTTTTAATAATCAGAGACACGACAGAATACAAATTTACCATATACAGAAAACCAACGTTCTCACTTTCATATATTCACTACTTTAGCTATCATGACAATACTATCAAGATAGGTCTAGCTAGCAACCTATTCTTAAGAGCCTTACGAATTTGTTCCCCAGATTTCCTGGAAAAAGAATTTGAACTAATTCGCAAGCAACTTTCATCTTTAATGTATCCTGACCATATAATTGAGAAAGCAATTCAAAAAGCAAACGTAATTTTCTACCGACCCCCTAAAGACAAGACCAGAGACACACCCAACAATAAAATAAAAATTCCCCACCTGGAGACGATTAAGAGAGTTAACTCACACCCTTGGGAAATCCAACCTTTTGCATTTACCTACCCAAATACCTTAGCCAAATCCCTGATTAACGTCCAACAAAAGACACCGCCCAAAGACTCTGGGGTATATGAGATCCCATGCCAGGACTGTGACCAATCTTACATCGGATTTACAGGTAAATCACTTCCCCAGAGATTAATACACACAAACGGTCAGTTAGGTATGGACAACAGAACTCGGCTATTTTCAATCATATAAATGAACATAACCATAGAATAAACTGGAATATGTCACGTGTAATTTATAGCAGCAACTGCCGGTACAAGAGTCAAATGATGGAATCGGCCTAATAAAAGAGAAGCAGGTAATGAACATCTCAAAAGGAAATTGGACATCGGACATCGTCGACGCAGTGTTCATTCAACCAACGCTTAAGAAGATTAAAGGAAGATTATCAGCGGGGGTGACCTAAATTGGCTTACTTGTGGACGAATCTCTTGGTATAAATACCACCTTTTCTGTAAACTTTTCTCATTCATATACCTGAAGAGAGAGACAGCAGTCTCTGAAATATAGTACTTTTCTCTCTACATTTTGGTGTTTTTATGGGCTCCTTTTATTAGATGGAATTCTGTTGTTACAGAACACTTTTACCAGTCATATATATATATATATAGATGAGAGAGAGAGAGAGAGAGAGAGAGAGAGAGAGAGAGAGAGAGTGAGAGAGAGGGAGAGAGAGAGAGTTAAATAATTGATTAATTGAATAATGGGTACAAAATCTTCATTTTTCTCGTAAATACACTAATGCCAAATATCTAAAGAAGAGCACGAAATCTGCTGACATAACCCGTAAAAGATACCATAAGCACACAAGATTTGTGCAGTTATAACAGACTGGGTCGAGTCTGGATTTTTCGCTAGTTATCCCTTCGGCAATTATAGAAAACTATGCCGAGCATATATTTTATAGGTAACTATGTTAAACTAATGGGAACCTCGACTATGTTTATATTTATATGTATTAATTGCCTGTGTTTGGATATATCTGACATTTTCACACAATTAAAATTATCATCGGTAAAACTGAAGAGTAGTACTACTGCGCCTCTCTAGGTTCGATAAGTACCAGGTTTACGTGCAAAATGAGCGCTGTGTTTAATGCCAGCCCCTTGAGAATAAAACTAGGGCATAAGTAAAAGACAGCAACTGTCATAAACAGCAAACATAAACATAAAACAAACAAAAGGCAGTACATACCAAGGTCGACAAATGGCGGGAACCAGGTCGCAGCAGTGTCTCCAGATTTCTTATCATCAAGTAAAATAGAATTAAATTAATGTTTTTGGATGAAAATGTAAGGACAACGCTTTTTCTCTATTTTCATTGTAACTAATCATCAAGTCGCGTTGTTCTTACTTCCATCCGATAAAACATTCCGCGGCCTTTCCGCCGATGTATAACACATGCAATTCCATTATTTGTACGCCTAAATATGTCTAAATGTGTCTAAATGTATGTCTGTAAGAAAACACAAATTTACTGTCTCAGAGTCATTTCTGTTCGCGATGCGAGACTGCACTACTTATCCGTCCGCACCTGTCTATGTCAACCCAGTTTGTCTGTAAATAAATCATCAGTACCCAGCTACCTGTCTTAATCTCTGGTCCTCACAACTGGTGACCTCCCGGAGTTGGTGACACAGCGGTTTAGGCCCAGCCTTTAACGGACTAAGTACGGCCGCTCACCTTCAGAGAACCTTTAACGGACTCAATACGGCGCCACAGTTTAGGTCTCTGAAAAACTCCACTGCGAGGACGACACCAACGCCATTAACGGACTAATCACGGCACTGCTTCCCAGCGTGTTTTGGCGTTTATTTCGAGGACGGGTAGCTGGGTGCTGGTCAGCCAATAAAAATTCAGTCAGCGGTTCAAAAAACGTCCATCCGACGTCGCGGCCTCCTTTGTCTCACCCGGGGGACGCCAGATATCTTCTCGACCCACCTCAACTGCGGGCCTCCTCGGTTTTTCCCCCGGCGCCATTGCCGCACCTGCGAGTCCCCAGACGAAATTCCCTGCCTGCCGGCGCCGCTGCTACACCCAAGGATGTGCTTTACCCACCCAACGTCACTGCCTGTGGGCCTCCCCTGCCTGCCGACACTGCTGCTATACCCAGGGACGTGCTTTACCCACCCGACGTCGCTGCCTGTGGACCTCCCCTGCCTGCCGACGCCATTGCTACACCGAGGGACCTGCTTTACCAACCCAACGTCGCTGCCGCACACATGGGCCTGCTCGGCCCCCTGACGTCGCTGCCTGTGGGCCTCTTCAAACCCTCGACGCCGCCGTTATTCCTGGGGCTCGCTCGGCCTTCCTGACATCGCTACCACGCCTGTGGACCAGCTCACCCTTTCTGACACCGCCGCCTGCAGTCTTCCTCGGCCCACCGACACCGCTGCCACGCCTGTGGGCCTCCCCTGCCTGCCGACGCCGCTACCTGTGGGTTTCCTCGACCTGCTGACGCCGCTGCTCACCTGTGGTTCCACTCTGCCCGCGGGACGCCGCTGCCACACCTGGGGATCCCCACGGCCCGTCCCACTCCACCACCACACACAATGCAGCTCTCTCTCTCGCAGTCTTGGTCACCCCAACGTACAGTAGAACTCCCCAGGCTGCCGCCAGGGGAGGCATCCTGTCAGCAAAACCAAAGGACTATACTTGAGGACGCCCCACAACAAGTGTCACAAGGACACGGGGTCACCCCCTGCCTCCAAGATTGTCATCCAATAATTATTCCATAATCATTGTCTTGGGGCGGAGTATTTGTAAGGACAACGCTTTTCCCTATTTTCATTGTAACCAATCATCAAGTCGCGTTGTTCTTACTTCCATCCGATAAAACATTCCGCGGCCTTTCCGCCAATGTATAACACATGCAATTTCATTATTTGTACGCCTTAATATGTCTAAATGTATGCCTGTAAGAAAACACAAATTTACTGTCTCAGAGTCATTTCTGTTCGCGGTGCGAGACTGCACTACTTATCCGTCCGCACCTGTCTATGTCAACCCAGTTTGTCTGTAAATAAATCATCAGTACCCAGCTACCTGTCTTAATCTCTGGTCCTCACAAAAACCTCATACAGTGGACGTGTTCAGTTCATAGGAGTTACACAATATTGCAATGTATAACTACTAAAAAGTTATTCTCATGCTTAGCTCTGAATCCTATACCTCACAGACTTCAATTCTATAAGCTCTCCCTCTTAAAGTAGGATATGATTTCTTATTGTATGTTTAGCTTTGATGCTCATACATTTTGTACGGTATCATTTATACTCTTACATATTTTGTAACGCTCTTCTTTGTCTCTCGCTACCCAATAAACAGCAGCAGAAGATTACATTTATATCATCCAACATCCAGGATATTCGACAACCTCATAACCGATCATATCACCCAAACAGGTAATCAAAGTTACAAATGTAACTACCATAAACAACTTTAGCGACGAGGATGGGATAGATACTAACAACCAACCATTTCACACAAACAGGTTAATCACAGTTACAAAAACAACATTGGCGATGTAAACGGCGACAAAATCAGCAGACGAATGGAGCAACAACACACATACCAGGAAAGGGATAGCCTAGACTAGGCTACCATAAACCAAACAGCCATCAGAGACAGCCCCCCAACTGGATGAAGGTCAACGCAATGCACCTTACTCATGATATTATTGGAAATAGGCCTGCACCAAGATAGATAAACAAGCTAGGTTCTGGAAGTCATCAAATAACAGAGCAAGTACAGCCAAGAGGGTAGAGTAGAATTAGGTATGCTAGTATAGTTCAAGGTATATAAAAAGGTTTAAGGCAGGAGTAGTGAGTATAAACAACAAAATAAATGTGTAACAAAAAGAAAGACTGACTTAGCATAGATTAAACTTGATTCAGGAGTTACTTAGTTTAGATTTAACAGAATCTAATGTATATAAGTTAGCCTAACTCAAGAACCTAAGTCTAAAACTCCCAAGTACCTAACACAGCAAAAATGCAGTTAGATATGTAACGGGTCTAGAAACATTTAGTATCAAGGAGGATCCTAAATCAGTGGGTATGAGATGGAAAAAGTGGATAGAAAGCTTAGAGATTTATTTAGGAGTGATATGGAAGCTACCAGAAACACAGGAGGAGGCTTAGTTACTTAATACTGCAGGTCCAGAAATACATTAGGTATACCAAGGTACCTAGAGAAAGATGTAGCATCAACCCATTGAGAGCTGTGGTCACAAACCAAAGTATGATTTCTACCTGTCTGTTTTGTAAGTTTCATTATAATAAAAATAGCTTTGCAAGCTTAAAGGAAAGGACAGTTTAGATTTTTTTGTTGCACTCCTGATACCAATACTGACAATGATTTAAAAGAAAAAAAAAACAATAAAAAAACAAGCTATTATTGAAAACTTCTTCTCTGTCCTGATTGGCTAGCTATGAGTGACGTCTCTATGCTCCTCCCCATTTATACCATGCTCATCATCAATCAGTAAGTCAAAGCAGGAAGGTGGTCTTTTAAACTATGTTGGAATTTTAACGTAGCTAATTACATATGCTTTATGTCAATTACAATTACAGCTATAATTACCAGTCCTATTATTAAATCACAATTACAACTTGAATTAATATTAAATAGAAAAATAGAATTACAATTACTTTAAAATGTGTAATTAATTACATTTCCGTTCAATTACAACTACAATTACTCCCAACCTGCCTTCAATGCACAGCCCTGGCGTAAAGGGGGCGTGTCCTAGGCAGGCAAGAGATGTCGACTAGTCAATTAACTTCGCTCCAGATGCAACCACCTTACTTATATCCACCTTGAAGCAAACCACACTTTGAAGTCATGGATGATTCAATGGAGGGAGTAATGCCAGAGCTCACACTATCTAGCTCTTCAGGCCAATAAGTACATACACACTTTGAATGCCCTCAGTTCAAACACCAAAGGTACCCGGTAAGACAATATGCTCTTTTGTAACTAAGAGAAATTAGCTGCTACTTGTGAATTTGTTGCACTAGAAGATATGCCGATAGATCAAATAGTACGAAAGTGTACCTCGCAGGAGCTAAAAAAGAAACTTACAATAAAAAGACAAACCTTGTAGAGTTCAGGAAATAGCAAGAGCTTTAGAAATAGCTAATTACTGGTCAAATGTAATATCAGCGGTAGCCAGGTAAGTCGAGTAGCAAATAACCAAGAGTTACCAGCATGCAAAGAAAGAGCAAACACAACAGACAAAAAAACCTAGCCCTGCCTGGTGCATCCAAGAATAACAAGGGTAAACCTACTGCAAGCACACAGAAATATCAGTCACGTAAGCACACAGAAGCGCCAGAAGAGATTTAGCAAATCATGCTATACTAGTTGTGGTAGAGAGGTTCATCATAGCAACGATTGGGATAAGTGCCCTGCGTCAGGTAAGACAAGTAGGAACTGCAGCAATTGTGATCATTTCTAAAGTTAATGTAGATCTGCTAATCAGAACACCACTAAACAACAGATAAGGAATTCCCCCAACACCTCTCTCTACCAAAACCAACATGCTCTCTCCCCTTTCGCAAGCTTTCCTCAACTTTAAAAACCTGTTCCCAATCCCTAAGACCACACGCCTCCATGATCTTGAGATTTAAAACTAAAAACTACATTTTTTCTTACTAATTATAGTGAAAGAACTAAACAACTGCATCATCAAACGTAACACAAACAAACAAACAACAGTAACAATCTATGTACAGTACTATTAGCAGAAATTTATTCCTCCAAGTACTTCAACTCTTAGTCCCTCATCCAGGCTGGAGCACGCATTTTTCTCTTGGGATATCTATCATTATCATCATCCCTCTCTTCATTCACCTCCTCCTCCTCACTAGACTCCCCTGAGGAACTCAGCAGCTCAACCTTAGGTAAGTCTAACACATGATGTAATACCATCCACAGACATTATTTTTAGAATTAATTCCAGTTACGATTCATTTCTTCCATTGTAGTAGTGCAACGTGCATGGGGAGGCTTGACCGACACTTCTTCTCCCACCTGAACAGGTGCAACATCCTCAGTAAAAGTAACTGGCACTTTTGCCAAGTGTCTCCACTCATATTTGTAGATAGCCCTTTGTGGAACACTACTCTCATCTAACCCTTTCCTGGGTATTATACCAGAACACAGCTTCTAATGGACCTATGTCTCTCCTTTCACAGACAGTTTTGATATTTCTGTGGTGCCTCTCCACAAAATCATTCCAAACTTGCTCGATAGGTGGCGCAAAAATATCTTTGAATATTCCATTCATCCAACATCATCTTTAGGACTTCCAATGTGAATACTGGACTATTATCCATAAAAATCTCATCTCTATGACCCCGTTCCAGAAAAATCATATTCTATCTCCTACCTTCTCTGCACAATATCTCTTCAGACCTTTCCACACAGCAAATCTCCTAAAAATAAATTCAATTTTTGACAAATACAGTACATTCCTATAATGTTTGACATCTACGGCAAGTCTCTTCCAATCTCTGTCCTCGCTCAAACTACCTGCCTTGTGCATCACTGGAGTAGGACCAATTGACTGGCACTGCAAATGCTTTTCACAACATGTCTCACCATTTGTTTATCAATTTTGGAGTATAGTTTGTGCTAAATGTAGTCCTCTCTACACCCATCTGATGCCTGTTGTGCTCATCTCTCAAATCAATAGTATTCATGCAACACATCTTTAGTTAATTCAAAAGCCAGCTCTTTTTAACCGGGGTCAAGGCTCCTTCATGGTACTAACCAGTGTCACCCTCAATTCTAAACCAAATTCTTCAATAAGCTCCCTCAAAATGACCAATCGTCACTTTATTATCATCTCTCCTACTACCTTTGTACACACCCTTTTATCCTCTGTGATTACAGATTTCCTCCATCTTAGAACAGCACCAGAATCAATCTTAATGTTACTTACCAAGTAATAACATAGGTAACAGTTTCTAGCACCAGCAGCTAAAAAAATTCGGAACTCACGGTAGCGATTCTTCTTTGTTTTGGTTATAGGTAACTAGTACTGCCCACTTTCAGGAAGAGGAACAACTGAGCCAGGTGCTTCAATTTGTTTATGGCTAATGATCCATGTGCGGGGAGGAGGGGGGCTCACATTCTGTAATTACTTGGTAAGTATTATTCTGTAATTACCTACTTGGTAAGTATATGTAAAATTTTATCACAAAAATGTCATTTTTACATAAGTAACTTACCAAGTATAATCACAATTACACAGCTGATTCCACATTGACTGGAGGTGGGATACATGGACTATTTGTGAATAGAGAAAAGGGCTCACATTTAAGAAATGTTTGTTGTTTCCTTACCTAGTAAGAGAGCTGCAGCAGGAAGATACAGCCTCTGGTCGGTGCTCATCTTACTTGGTAGAGGCTGGGTAGTTTGACCTAAGTCGCCTGCTACCATAGTGGGAGCTTTGAAGCATAGCTTATAATCTAATCACTTGCAAAGACTAACAACATAATGCTGCTGCCCAGGGCACAGTAAAAAAACAAAGACCAGACAACAACATTACCTATAGCATAAACCCAAAAAATTCCAACCCTTAACCAAAAAACTGGAGGGTATCCTAGTACCCAGTACCCCCAGACTCCCAAACAACTCAAAACCTTAACTCAGGGCAAAAAAGGTAGGAAGGGATGTTTCCTAGGTTCCCTTCCCCAACACCATGCCAGCCACTGATCAAGGGCCTAATGTATTAACTACACTGTTTCTAACTCTTTCAGATAGTGCGATGCAAACACTAACTTGCATCTCGCGCTTGAAGGATATCGGCCAGAGATAAGTTCTTCTTAAACACAAAGGGCCCCCATACACTGAACGATTGAATGAACGATTGTCTGAACAATTGTTGAACAATTGTTGAACGATGGTCTGAACAATTGTTGTTATCAATAAACACGCATACTATTCAGACAGTATGAACGATCTCAACACCAATTTCAGTCTGAAAAAGATTTTGTCGAGCACTGGTTTAATTTTTTTTAGTTTGTTATCTGGGCTTGTCTCCTGTGAATTGTCAACGAAATGTAGAACCCGTAGAATTTGAAGAAATCTGTCCCTTGCCATCAATATTTGTAACAGCTCCCCCTGTTAAGAAAATGACGAAAATCTGCCACCTACAAATGAAAGCAACGGTGTCAAAAGAAGGCGGGGACAGTGACGTGACCCAGGTGATGAGTGGGAATGGGTTGCCAGTAACTTCCAGCCCAAAGATTTCGCATTTGACGGCAGTGGCAGTGGAATTACGTCAAAATGTAATGTAAATGAAAATTCAAAGGAGGCAGATTATTTTTTTGAATTTTTCGATAACGAATTTATGGGGCTAATTGTAGAAGAGACAAACCGTTATACACTTGGAGATGCGGTACCAAAATATTTGCGGAAATTTGCCCAGGTTACTGTGGATGAAATGATACGCTTCCTGTGTGTCATTATGATCATGTCACATATAAGTAAGCATCGCATCGTAGATTACTGGACTACGCTTGAGGCATTCGAGACAAAAGGAGTGAGAAGGCTGATGGCAAGGGACAGATTTCTTCAAATTCTACGGGTTCTAGTACATTTCGTTGACAATTCACAGGAGACAAGCCCAGATAACAAACTAAAAAAAAATTAAACCAGTGCTCGACAGTGTGCGTAAAAAATTCAAAGAAAAATTTCAACCTTTCCAAGATTTATGTATCGATGAAAGCTTGATGTTATGGAAGGGAAGGCTTAATTAGTTTCAAGCAATACATTCCAGATAAGAGAAGTCGATTTGGAGTGAAAATATTTTAATTTTGTGATGCCAAAACTGATTATATTATGGATTTTATCATCTACACTGGAAAAGATACAGACATTTTGTTAGATGAGAATTTAGTTGTATCTGGTTCTGTGGTAAAAACATTTATGGCTTCGTACCTCGGAAAAAATCACATCCTGTATTTCGATAACTGGTATTGCAGTCCCAAATTGCTCAAGTATTTGGGCGACAACGATACAGGAGCATGTGGAACAGTCCGGAGAAATCGAAAATTTATGCCTACACTTCCTGATGTGAACAAATCTGAAACTTCTTCTCAAAACTGCAATGGAATATTAGGTTTAAAATGGCAGGATTATCGGACAGTTTATATGCTATCATCAGTACATGAAAATGTAATGGTAGACTGTGAAAAAAGGTATCGGCAGATGTTTGTGCAAACATCTGCATGCGTTGTTGATTATAAGAAGAAAATGCGGATTGTGGACAAGAACGATATGCCGATGAGTTCTGTGAAGTGTATCCGCAAAACCACTAGATGGTGCATAAAACTTTTTTTCCGTCTGCTTGACATGATACTATAACTGATTCACTTAAGGTAGATTCTCGGATGAGCCTTATTCTTACGAGACGTTTGTTTGGTGGCTGCTGATTGGCTGGTACCGGGAGGTAGGCAGCTCCCAGCCAATCAGCGGCCGCCAAACTAACGTCTCGTAGGCATAGGGCTCAACCAAGAATCTACCTTAAGTGAACCAGTTAGTGAACTGACATCATTTGCATGGATTTGTTACCGACAAGAAAGTGCCATATTTACAGTTTTCGAAGTCAGTCATTTTGCAGTTGATTGAGAGGTACCCTCCAGTACCTAACAAGAGCCGCACCGTAGTAATAGTAACGCAGCAAAGACGGCTAACAGAAAGACACTTTCCTTATCCAGTTCCCTCAACAGAAAAACAACAGCGACCAAGATTAAGGCCCCGTCCACACGGCCGAGCTTTGCTCACGAACTTTGTTCGATGTGACGTCAGAAGCGGAGAAACCACTCCAAAGTTCTGACTTTTCTCGTTGTTTCTCCGCTTCTGACGTCACATCCGACAAAGTTCGTCGACCAAAGCTCGACCGTGTGGACGGGGCCTAAGATGCCACGTGTGCTCCCATACATCGCGCAGGCCAAAGAAAGACCAGAAGACTTATTTCATGTGTAAAGACTGCAATGTAGGACTATGTGTCGCTCCTTGTTTCAGAGAATACCACACACACGTAAATTACAAAAATTCTATGTAAAACTTGTTTTAAAAGAATAAGTACCACCACACATTTAAATTACTAGAATTTTGTCGTCAAAGTTTTGTTAAGATTAATATGTTCAACATGTAAAAGTATTAACATTTATAACCATTCGTTATTCAGATATTGTTTGATTTAATTCAACTTATGTCATAAAAGCTTCTTCCTGTGATACTGAGCAATGTGTTTATACATTTTGTGATTTTGTATTTTTATTTCATTTACAACAAAAAGGTTTTGTAAAAATAAATGTTGAAATTCATCAGCATTATAATTTCTTCATCAAATTATGCCTTTAGTCTTGAGAGAGAGAGAGAGAGAGAGAGAGAGAGAGAGAGAGAGAGATACTATTTTGTGGTTAATGTTCCGTTTCTATCCTTTGATTACCATCAAATATTACACGAGTTGCATGTAATGTAAATCTGATAATCATGGTGTTAATGATTTAATAGAATACTTGATTACTGATAAAGATTTAAGGGGAGGGTGCAGCATTTTTGGGTCGAAAAATCGACCAACACAAAAAAATTAGAAATTGATATCATAACATTTTTGTGCATGTTGGCAATAATTCCCCGAAGTTATTTTACTATACGTCAATATTTAAAGGGCTGATGTGTGTGGGAATTTAATTAAATGCCCGGACCGAGCACGCGGCTGACGCTCCAATATAAACAAACTTATTTTACAGCTTTTCTTCCCCGTTTTTCCTGATTTTTTACGATTATTTTTATGTCGTCTTGTATTGTGCTACTTGGCAACTTATGAGAGTGGGTTTCCGCCATTTTCTATGTGACTGCCTCGAGGAAGAAATTATGGTTCCGTTGATAAAGTTAAGTTCGTTTGTTTGTTTACCATTTTTCATTGTTTACATGGTAAAAGACACGGTGAGTTAATTAAGCAACGAACAGAAGTTTTAAAAGCAAAGAAAAGTGATGAAAATAATGATAGAAGTGAAAGCAGAGCGGAAGTCTGTTATTGTCGTGGTAGAACAAGTCAGTAGACGACATGGACAGAATCCACGCCTGTAACACCTGTTGCTACTGCAAGTACTGGTGTTTCTAATAGTACTGCAGGATGTCCAGTGCAATTAACCCTTAAACGCCGGAGCGGTAAATAAAAAAATGACTCCCGTGTGCCGGAGGGGTTTGAGAGTGAGCGCGTAAGCGGAAAAAATATTTTTTTCAAAAAATCACAGCGCGCTTAGTTTTCAAGATTAAGAGTTCATTTTTGGCTCCTTTTTTTCTCATTGCTTGAAGTTTAGTATGCAACCATCAGAAATGAAAAAAATTATCATTATCATATATAAATAATGCGATATGATGATAGTGCAAAAACGAAATTTCATATATAATTGTATTCAAATCGCGCTGTGCGCATAACGGTTGAAGGTAACAAGTTACTTTTTTTTCGTTGTAATGTACACTAAATTTCAATCATTTTGGTATATAACAAATTGTAAAACGATAAAAGCAACACAGAGAAAATATTATCACAAAATAATGCATGAATTCGTAACGCGCTTACGTAAACACATATTTTTTTTAAAATTCACCATAAATCTAAATATTGTCCTAGAGACTTCCAATGTGTTTCAGAATGAAGACAAATGATTGAATATTACTATACTGTAAGAATATTAGCTTACAAATGCAGTTTTCGACCATATCTGACGAGCTAAAGTTGACCGAATGTCGAATTTTTTATATATATATATGCAATTATTTCGGAAATAAGAAAAGCTACAACTTTCAAATATTTTTCGTTTTATTCTACATGAAATTGCGCACATTTTCATATATAAAAACTCTATGAAATGCTATATGAAACGGAGCAAATATTCCGAGAATGGGACTTACGCATTTCGGAGATTTGTGGCGGAGAATCCGCGCGCGGAGGGAAGGAAGTTTTTTTTAAAATTCACCATAAATTTAAATATTGTGCTAGAGACTTCGAATTTGTTTCACGATGAAGATAAATGACTGAATATTACTAGACTGTAAGAGTTTTATCTTACAATTGCGTTTTTCGACCATTTCGGTAGAGTCAAATTTGACCGAACAAGTTTTTTTTTCTATTTATCGTGATTTATATGCAAATATTTCGAAAATGAGAATAGCTACAACCTTCAACTATTTATTGTTGTATTATACATGAAATTGCGCACATTTTCATATATAAAACGTTATGTAACGGCTAATTTAAAATGGTGCAAACATTACCACAATCGCATGTATGATTATTTTCGGAAGAGTTACCGCGCGGACGTAAGGAAAAAGTTTTTTCATAAATTCACCATAAATCGAAATATTGTGCTAGAGACTTCCAATTAGTTGCAAAATTAAGTTAAATGATTGAATATTACTTAAATATAAGAGTTTTAGCTTACAATTGCGTTTTTCGACCATTTCGGTAGAGTCAAAGTTGACCAAAGGTTGAAATTTTGGCACTTCGTTATTTATATTTGAAAATATCCTTAAAACTGATAAAAGCTACAATCATGAGTATTTTTTTGTTGTATTCTACATAAAAATGCGCACATTTTCATATATACTACTCTATGTAACGGCTAATTTAAAATGGTAAAAAAACTTATGTCAAAGTGACGAAATAATTTCCGAGATGTGTCACAGATACTTTTTAGTGCGGCAAGAAAGAAATTCGCGCTTGCGCGCCTGCGTAACGATTGTAAACAAAACAACACCTTGATCCGTGAACTCCCCAGCATCCCCCAAGGCGCGTGATTCAAGAGTTTTTGGCTGGTAGGCCTAAAAGTATTTTTCCGCGAATTTTTATTTTTTAAAAAAAACTTTTGTATGTCGACGTAAAATACGTCCAGTCGGCACCCGAGAGACAAAAAAATGTCGACGTAAAATACGTCCAGTCGGCGTTTAAGGGTTAAGAGAAAAGATCGTTTCGAGAAGCATTTACCAATGAAACAGAAAGCGGTACTGGTAGTGATATCTATATACCTATATATATATATATATATATATATATATATATATATATATATATATATATATATATATATATATATAATGTATATATATATATATATATGTATATATATATATATATATATATGATATATATTATATATATATATATTTATATATATATATATATATTGTAATGAAGTGGTCACAGCATTTTTTCTTCTTTAGGTACTAGGCACACAAGAGGACACTCAACCTTAGGATGTGGTCTTATTGTAGAGGCTAATACAGGACTTGTGCTTGATTATCAAGTGTTCTCAAAAGTATGTAACGCCTGTAAAGTCATGGAATACAAAGATGAAGAAAGGGGTGATTAGTGAGGCTCAACATAAGAAATGGTCTGCCAAGCATGAATCTGAATGCCTAATAAATTTCACTCAGACTTCTGGAGCTATGGAGAGTGAGGAAGCTATACTAATGTGGAGCAGAAGTGAAAGGGATTGAGGTATACAACATTTAGAGAACATGCGAGACGACATCCTTGCAACATTACAGCATTTTATGTCGACTGATGAAAACCCAAGACATGACTTATGTTCTGCTAGTTGGTGTTTTTGGAAGACCCAACTAAGAAGCCAGATCACAGCAAGATGAAGCTGAAACTGACTCGTGATGAGCAAGAGTATACAAGGAGGTGATGTCAGTGTATCATCGGCTGTCAACAGAACGTCTACTTTCAAGGTGTCTGAAGGGGAAAACCCAGAACCCCAATGAAAGCCTTCACAGCAGAATCTGGATAATGTGCCCCAAAGTAAAGAGTGCTAGTAAAGTAGTTCTGCACTTTGCAGTGGCTCAAGCCTGTCGAATCCATAACAGAGGCTATGAAGGAAATCTTTGCAAGGCACTGGGGATCCCTATGTCTGGGAACCTACTGAATATCTTCAGGAATTGGGATAAAATACGTAAAAAGATCATAATCTCCAAGCCAAAGAGGAGCAGAAAACAGTTAGCAGACCAGATTACTCATCGGGAGCCTTCTAGATAAGCCCTTCACAGGGATACTGGTAAATATGAAACCCAGGCTTATGACGCACTATCTCAATAATGTCCCAGCGGTGATGTTGTATGACCAGTAAAGACTCTCAAATCAATGTTCTCAATTCAGTAATATGTTCATGGTGAAGCCAAGGCCAGTTAATCACATAGTTTATTTAGTAACACTGACACAGAATGTGATATGGCACCAATACACAAATGATAAACTTTGATGCACGTTTTCTCGAAATTATGTTTTTTGAGCTTTAATTTGTTATAACTCAACTATTTCTACTTAGAATTCAGTGCACAAGGTCTCATTTTGAAGGGGACACTTTGGGGAAGTACAGTAATACCTTGAGATATGAGCTTAATGCGTTCCAGGACCCGAGCTCGTATGTCAAATTGCTCGTATCTCGGATCAATGTTTCCCATATAAAATAACTAAAAAAAATCAATCCGTTCCCACCGTCTGAAAAAACACCTAAAAGCAGTATATTACAGTGGAAAAACATGTTTTTAATTGTTCTAATTCACAACCTACGCCCACAAAATAACAGATACCTATGTACTGGTTATGATCTGCAATAAAATGTGACATTATTATGGAGTCCTTTATAGCATCCCTCTGCTTGAGGATGGTACATATTGTTGATGCACTCCTCGCATATTGGCGAGCCAGTTCAGTCACTCGTAAACACTCTCTCCATGTTTTTCGATTATTTCATGCTTTATCTCGATTGTCATCAATACGGCTTTTTCTTTTCCACTCACTACCCTTGTTTGCACTCGCTTGCTTTGGACCAATTGCTTATTCACTTAATTCTGCACTAATTAACCCTTAAACGCCGACTGGACGTATTTTACGTCGACATTTTTTGTCTCTCGGGTGCCGACTGGACGTATTTTACGTCGACATACAAAAGTTTTTTTTTAAAATTCGCGGAAAAATACTTTTAGGCCTACCAGCCGAAACTCTTGAATCACGCGCCTTGGGGGATGCTGGGAGTTCACGGATCAAGTGTTGTTTGTTTACAATCGTTACGCAGGCGCGCAAGCGCGAATTTCTTTCTTGCCGCACTAAAAAGTATCTGTGACACATCTTGGAAATTATTTCGTCACTTTGACATAATTTTTTTACCATTTTAAATTAGCCGTTACATAGAGTATTATATATAAAATCGTGCGCATTTTTATGTAGAATACAACAAAAAAATACTCATGATTGTAGCTTTTATCTTTTTATTTTGATATTTTCATATAAATAACGATAAGTGCCAAAATTTCAACCTTCGGTTAACTTTGACTCTACCTAAATGGTCGAAAACGCAATTGTAAGCTAAAACTCTTATATTTAAGTAATATTCAATCATTTAACTTAATTTTGCAACTAATTGGAAGTCTCTAAGCACAATATTTCGATTTATGGTGAATTTATGAAAAAACTTTTTCCTTACGTCCGCGCGGTAACTCTTCCGAAAATAATCATACATGCGATTGTGGTAATGTTTGCACCATTTTAAATTAGCCGTTACATAAGTTTTATATATGAAAATGTGGCAATTTCATGCACAATACAAACTAAAAACAACCCATGGTTGTAGCTTTTATCAATTTTGAAATATTTTCATATAAAAAATGATAAGTGACAAATTTTCAAACCTTCGGTCAATTTTGACTATACGAAATGGTCGAAAAACGCAATTGTAAGCTAAAAACGCTTATATTTCAGTAATATTCAAGCATTTACCTTCATTTTGCAACAAATTGGAAGTCTCTAGCACAATATTTCGATTTATGGTGAATTTATGAAAAAATAACATTTTCTTTACGTCCGCGCGGTAACTCTTCCGAAAAAATCATACGTGCGATTGTGGTAATGTTTGCACCATTTTAATTAGCCGTTACATAACGTTTTATATATGAAAATGTGCGCAATTTCATGTATAATACAACAATAAATAGTTGAAGGTTGTAGCTATTCTCATTTTCGAAATATTTGCATATAAATCACGATAAATAGAAAAAAAACCACGTTCGGTCAAATTTGACTCTACCGAAATGGTCGAAAAAAACGCAATTGTAAGATAAAACTCTTACAGTCTAGTAATATTCAGTCATTTATCTTCATCTTGAAACAAATTCGAAGTCTCTAGCACAATATTTAAATTTATGGTGAATTTTAAAAAAAACTTTCCTTCCCTCCGCCGCGCGGATTCTCCGCCACAAATCTCCGAAATGCGTAAGTCCCATTCTCGGAATATTTGCTCCGTTTTCATATTAGGCATTTCATAGAGTTTTATATATGAAAATGTGCGCAATTTCATGTAGAATAAAACGAAAAATATTTGAAAGTTGTAGCTTTTCTTATTTCCGAAAATAATTCCATATAAATAAATATATATATAAAAAATTCGACATTCGGTCAACTTTAGCTCGTCAGATATGGTCGAAAACTGCATTTGTAAGCTAATATTCTTACAGTATAGTAATATTCAATCATTTGTCTTCATTCTGAAACATATTGGAAGTCTCTAGGACAATATTTAGATTTATGGTGAATTTTTGAAAAAAATATGTGTTTACGTAAGCGCGTTACGAATTCATGCATTATTTTGTGATAATATTTTCTCTGTGTTGCTTTTATCGTTTTACAATTTGTTATATACCAAAATGATTGAAATTTAGTGTACATTACAACGAAAAAAAAAGTAACTTGTTACCTTTAAACCGTTTTGCGCACAGCGCGATTTGAATACAATATATATGAAATTTCGTTTTTGCACTATCATATATCGCATTATTTATATATGATAATGATAATTTTTTTCATTTCTGATGGTTGCATACTAAACTTCAAGCAATGAGAAAAAAAAGGAGCCAAAAATGAACTCTTAATCTTGAAAACTAAGCGCGCTGTGATTTTTTGAAAAAAATATTTTTTCCGCTTACGCGCTCACTCTCAAACCCCTCCGGCACACGGGAGTCATTTTTTTATTTACCGCTCCGGCGTTTAAGGGTTAATGCAAAAAACACGTAAAAAATGTAAACACTACAGCCGATGCTCAGAGGTGACTTTACGCGCGACGGAGATCCGACGGGAAAGAGCGAGCGATGCTGTCCTCGTGAGCAGCCTCTCGCACACTCGGCCACCTACCGGCCGCATCGGGAACTGTCTCGTATCCTGGTATCTCAAATTTGTCTCGTATCTCGGGGCAAAAATTTGCTCAAAACTTTCCTCGTATCTCAAATTTCTCGTATGGTGGGACACTTGTATGTCGAGGTATTACTGTATATGACCAATGGATAATGTCCTGTGATACTTAAAATTTGCATGAGAGGATTTTATGATAAAAAAAATAGGGGGGGAAAAATATGATTTTCTAAAATATTCAATTTACAGGAAAGAATTTTCTATAGGTCAAAAGCTTTTTTATGTGAAATATCAGACAAAAAAATATGGGTCATCTCCTCCTTAGGATATCTACAAGGAAACATTTTAAAAATCATAAAAAAAAAATTGATTTTGCATTTTGAAAATTTGTAAAAAAATAAAATTATAACTGTATTGGCATAAAATTCACTGTGAGCAATGTCTGTGGTGTTCTTCATAACCTGTGCAAATTTCAATAGGAAATTCCAATAATACAAGATTTTCAGTAAAAAACTGAACCCTCCCCTTAATAAGAACAATTACTATGGGATTAATGATTATAGAAAATGAACTATATTCATATGAAACAAGCCCATAGGGGTAACTGACTTGAAATCTAAGCTTCCAAACAAAATGGTGTTCATTCGAATGAAATAACAATAGGTAATAAGAAATACAGAAAGAGAAGATGACTTTCTAGACAAACAGATAAATTAACAAATTAATAAATAAATACAAATGTAATCAAAATATTAAAATACAAGTTGAATTGTATTAGGGTAGTAATGAATTGCATTCACTTGAACTTTAGAAGTTCCAATTGCACATCATCATCTGGGAGACTGTTCCAAATTCCAACGGTGTGAGAAATAAAGGACCTCTGGAACTGGGAAGTTCGATAGCGAGGAACATTTACTCCAAGTTGATACTGCTGGAAAAGAGAATCAGGGATCAATTGAGAATGTGAAAGATCTGTTAAAATACAACTTATGAAAAAGTGACAAACATGAGACCATCCGCCGATGGTGCAAGTCATAAATGATACTAATAGGAAAAAGAAACCTACGACCACGAACCACTCTATCGAAAAGAGCTAAATTTTAGCAGAAGCAGATATCCATACCGGAGAACAGCACTCTAGTAAAAGAAGGACAAATTGCCCAAGAAAAAGTTGCACTGATTTAGTCACTGATATAAATATACGAGGCCTTACTAGCAATACCTAACTCTCATGTGGTATTTACTCACACTTTCATGAGATGTTTCTCAAAAAAATATGTAAGTAAAAAGGTATACCCAGAATAGTTGAAGGACAAGAAATATATTATCTGAAGAAACTAATAAACGGAATAAAATTATTTACAAAACCCTACAACGTCCTCGCATTCTGATATATTATATATGTATATATATATATATATATATATATATATATATATATATATATATATATATATATATATATAT
>NC_087211.1:23313297-23323297 GCF_015104395.2 Macrobrachium nipponense | reverse complement strand
CAAAAAGAGTGAGAATCTTGGAAGGCCTGAAGTTCTTTCTCAGGAGTCAAAAGACATCATAGCTGAGGCAGCGGGTAGACCAAGAAAGTCTTTACATAAATTGGCGCTTGAACTACAAACAAAAAGGGGAATGAAGAGAAGTTATAGCATTGTATATTGCGAGTTGAAAAAATCTGGTATATCAAGCCATTTCATGTTATCAGCAAGCCCAACATCACTCAGCAACAGAAAGAAGACCGTGCATGGTTTTGTGGTTCATTTCTTAAAGATTGGGATGAAGCTGACTTTCTTCATGTTGCCGCATCATATGAATTCTTCATTTACACAGTCAGGAACCCAAATCATAAAAATGACATAATTTGGGCTGCAGAGTTGAATGATATCAGTGATGAAATGCGCCATCGCCAAGTTCTGAAATTTCCTGAATGTTTGGGAATTTTTCCCTGTTTCACAGCCAAACAGTTAATGTGGATCATCAAAGAAAAAGGACAGTCATGGAATGGAGAATACTTCAGAAGAACTGTGCTTACTGGTGAAGTACTTCCTTTCCTCAAAGATCCTGAAAATGTGTTATCTTTAGAATTCCTCAAAGATCCTGAAAATGTGTTATCTTTAGAAGAAGTCACATTTTTGCATGATAAGGCACCATGTTTCAAGGCTTTTCAGACACAAGAGCTGCTTTGAAACCATGATATCGATAATTCTTCTCGTCAAGTGAAATAATTTCTGATTATTATTACTGAAAAGCTTTGCAAACACGGAACGTCACAAGCTGAAACTGTTATAAGCTTGTAAGCCGTGGACTGCTGAAATATATATATATATATATATATATATATATATATATATATATATATATATATATATAATATATATATAATATATATTATATATATTCTATATATATACACAGGCAGTCCACGGCTTACAAAACAGTTTCAGATTGTGACGTTCCGTGTATGCAAAGCTTTTAAATAATAATCATCAGAAATTATATATATATGTGGATATATATATATATATATATATATATATATATATATATATATGGATACATATATATATATATATATATATATATATATATATATATATATATATATATATATATATATATATATATATATATATATAGATTTCAGGAGGTTCCATGATACACTCTCAGTAACAGGCCATGATTTATTATACAAAAAACGTTTCGCACACAAAACACGGTGCATCATCAGTCTGTGAAGAAATAAAAACAATTGCATTATATTACTACATAAAAGGAATTCATCAAAAATTAAAATTGACATTAAAAACTGTAAAAAAGCATTATTAAAAAACAGTAAGAAACAAAAGAGAGAGACTACTAAAACACCAACCATCTCTAGTAAGGAAAGAAGAGGGAATGACAAAAACCGAGGTCCCAGTCAAGACGAAAACTATGCCAGATATAAAGTTGAAGACGAGATCTCTATTTTACAAAGAGCAGCATGATTTCTAATATTGGAAAATTCAGGTTGCTTAATTCTTTGACCTGTGCGAAAGCTGAAACCCTTATGGCTGCAATATCTCACTTGCAGTAACCTTCGAGTCGATCCAATGTAAGAGCCCGGACATCCAGGGCATGTGAATTTATAAACAACATTCGATCTCATGAAGGACTGCAAGCGATCTTTGAAATTAAAAAATGAACCTATTTTACAAGGATTATTCGAAATAAGTTTAAGTTGAAGACATGGAATTTCCTGTTCGATGATTTTAGTAAGTCTAAGTGAGAACTTGGTATCAGACACATACGGGACAGAAGCAAAACACAGTTTCTTTGGAACATCAAAATTAGCTATAGGTGGTTGGAAAAATTTGGTTAATAATTTATTAATGATTCTATGAACTATATCTCTAGGATATGAATTTTTTTGAAAGAAGTTTAATAAAAATTCCATTTCCTTATGAAATATTGGCCAACTGGAAGAGTATTTTAGTGCTCTATGGACTAAAGTGTAAATACTGTTTAGTTTGAAGGTTTTTGGCATGAACTATAGTAATTGTTGGCTAATCCCGTATATGTCCCTTTTTCTATAGACAGCTGTGGTAAATTCAAAGTTAGTTTTTGTGACATTGATATCTAAAAATGGTAAACTGCCCTCGTTCTCCACTTCCATTGTAAATTGAATATTCGGATGTTGTTGATTAATATATTCTAAAAATTGTGAACATTGCCAAGGATGTTTAAAAAGTGCAAAGGTATCGTCCACATATCTTCTAAAATACGCTGGTTTAAAAGAGGAATTACACTGGTCTAAAAATTTAGTTTCCAAGCCAGACATAAAAAAATTTGCAAATATGGGACCTAAAGGTGAACCCATAGCAACTCCATCGACCTGCGAATAGAGCTGCTGGTTAAACACGAACATGGAATCTTGCACAGCAAGTTCCAGAAATTGTTTAAAAGTAGATCTATTAAAACCATGAAATAGAGTGTCAATACTAAAAATCTTATTTAAAATTATATCAATGGTTTCGGTCAGTGGTACATTAGTAAAAAGAGATTCAACGTCAAAACTGACCATGTAATATTCACCATCTTGGTTAATAATTTGTTGTTGAAATTCATAACCGTTTTTTAGAGTATAATCTTTTAAACCAGCGTATTTTAGAAGATATGTGGACGATACCTTTGCACTTTTTAAACATCCTTGGCAATGTTCACAATTTTTAGAATATATTAATCAACAACATCCGAATATTCAATTTACAATGGAAGTGGAGAACGAGGGCAGTTTACCATTTTTAGATATCAATGTCACAAAAACTAACTTTGAATTTACCACAGCTGTCTATAGAAAAAGGACATATACGGGATTAGCCAACAATTACTATAGTTCATGCCAAAAAAACCTTCAAACTAAACAGTATTTACACTTTAGTCCATAGAGCACTAAAATACTCTTCCAGTTGGCCAATATTTCATAAGGAAATGGAATTTTTATTAAACTTCTTTCAAAAAAAATTCATATCCTAGAGATATAGTTCATAGAATCATTAATAAATTATTAACCAAATTTTTCCAACCACCTATAGCTAATTTTGATGTTCCAAAGAAACTGTGTTTTGCTTCTGTCCCGTATGTGTCTGATACCAAGTTCTCACTTAGACTTACTAAAATCATCGAACAGGAAATTCCATGTCTTCAACTTAAACTTATTTCGAATAATCCTTGTAAAATAGGTTCATTTTTTAATTTCAAAGATCGCTTGCAGTCCTTCATGAGATCGAATGTTGTTTATAAATTCACATGCCCTGGATGTCCGGGCTCTTACATTGGATCGACTCGAAGGTTACTGCAAGTGAGATATTGCAGCCATAAGGGTTTCAGCTTTCGCACAGGTCAAAGAATTAAGCAACCTGAATTTTCCAATATTAGAAATCATGCTGCTCTTTGTAAAATAGAGATCTTGAAGCAGCACTTCTCCATAATTGGCTATACGAAGGACCCACATCACTTAACCACCTTAGAGTCGTTACTCATAAAAAGGCTGGTTCCTTCACTCAACAATAACACCTCGTCTTCAACTTTATATCTGGCATAGTTTTCGTCTTGACTGGGACCTCGGTTTTTGTCATTCCCTCTTCTTTCCTTACTAGAGATGGTTGGTGTTTTAGTAGTCTCTCTCTTTTGTTTCTTACTGTTTTTTAATAATGCTTTTTTACAGTTTTTTAATGTCAATTTTAATTTTTGATGAATTCCTTTTATGTAGTAATATAATGCAATTGTTTTTATTTCTTCACAGACTGATGATGCACCGTGTTTTGTGTGCGAAACGTTTTTTGTATAATAAATCATGGCCTGTTACTGAGAGTGTATCATGGAACCTCCTGAAATCTTCCTATATTGCCGTCTGCAGATACATATATATATATATTATATCTATTTATATATATATATATCCATATATATATATATATATATATTATATATATATATATATATATATATATATATATATCATATGATATATATGGATATATATATAGACTATATATATATATATATATATATATATATATATATATATATATATATATATATATATATCTATATATATATATATAGATATATATATATATATATATATATATATATATATATATATATATATATATATATATATTGATATATATATATATATATATATATATATATATATATATAGATATTATAGATATAGATATATATATCTATATATATATATATATATATATATATATATATATATATATATATATATATATATATATATATATATATATCCATATATATATATCTATATATATATATCTATCTATCTATATATATATATATATATATATATATATATATATATATATATATATATATATATATGACTGGTAAAAATGTTCTGTAACAACAGAATTCCATCTAATAAAAGGAGCCCATAAAAACACCAAAATATAGAGAGGAAAGTACTATATATCAGAGACTGCTGTCTCTCTCTTCAGGTATATGAATGAGAAAAGTTTACAGAAAAGGTGTATTTATACCAAGAGATCCGTCCACAAGTAAGCCAATTTAGGTCACCCCGCTGATAATCTTCCTTTAATCTTCTTAAGCGTTGGTTGAATAAACACTTCGTCGACGACATCCGAAACCCATGCTCCTTTTGAGATGTTCATACCTGCTTCTCTTTTATTAAGGCCGATTCCATCATTTGACTCTTGTACTGGCAGTGGCTGCTATAAATTACCCGTGACAAATTCCCGTTTATTCTATGGTTATGTTCATTTATTTGGTTGAAAATAGCCGAGTTCTGTTGTCCATACCTAACTGACCGTTTGTGTTGGTATTAATCTCTGGGGAAGTGATTTACCTGTAAATCCGATGTAAGATTGGTCACAGTCTTGGCAAGGGATCTCATAGACCCCAGAGTCCTTGGGAGATGTCTTTTGTTGGACGTTAATCCCTGATTAACGTCCAACAAAAGACATCTCCCAAGGACTCTGGGGTCTATGAGATCCCTTGCCAAGACTGTGACCAATCTTACATCGGATTTACAGGTAAATCACTTCCCCAGAGATTAATACAACACAAACGGTCAGTTAGGTATGGACAACAGAACTCGGCTATTTTCAACCATATAAATGAACATAACCATAGAATAAACTGGAATTTGTCACGTGTAATTTATAGCATCAAAGTGCCGGTACAAGAGTCAAATGATGGAATCGGCCTTAACCCTTAAACGCCGACTGGACGTATTTTACGTCGACATACGAAAGTTTTTTTTAAAATTCGCGGAAAAATACTTATAGGCCTACCAGCCTAAAACTTTTGAATCACGCGCCTTGGGGAATGCTGGGAGTTCACGGATCAAGGCCTGTTTTGTTTTGAAGCGTGACCCAGGTGCGCATGCGCGATATCCCTTCTTCTCGCTCCAGCCAGCATCAGTAGGCGCACCATCCCGAGAGCGATCTTTCGTGAAAGAAAGCGTGTTTTTCTGGACTTGTGCGAGACTTTGAGCATTTGTATTGCTACAGGACATTCCTAGATATGTCTCAGCGACGTGTGAACCGTGAAAGCCGCGTTTTACCCGTCGGAAGGGATCGTGTAAGGCGAGTTTTGGACCTGGATGCTGGCGAGGGGCCAAGCACCCAGCATGACCCCGCGCCTCAAGGCCGTTCTGTGCGGCCACGTGTGGCTGAAAGTGTTTCGGGAACACATCGTTTGCCTTTGGTTACCCCTAGGAAGCATGTGGGCGTCCTTAGGGGCATTCGTAGGCATTTGGGCAGGCCTCCAACCAAGGGACATAGACGAATATCTTTCGGAGCTTGATCGGGAACATGTCGCAAGTCCTCATTTTGATGGCGGATGGTCATCGAGTGATGAGGACATCAGTCCCGATGAAAGTGAGGATGAATATTTGCCCCCAATGTCCGTTCGAGGCTCACATCCCGAAAGTGAGCTCGAATTCAGTGCATACGAGGGGGAATCTGAGGAGGAGGGGGAGGGTGGGGATACGGGCTCAAGTTTTATCGTAGAAGGTCGGCTCGTCGCGCCAGCCAAGGTGAAGGTCGGTCGTCGGAGAGTGACGAGGGTGGACGGAGGACCCCACCCCTCCTAACATGCACCCCTTCACGGCAACCCCTGGGATGACCGTACCAGTACCCCTGACTGTTTTGGGGTCCAATCCAGCTTTTCCTGACGCGGGAATTGCTGGAATACCTGGTACACGAGACGGTGGACTACGCTACGGCTCGGTACTGCCGGTATGAGCTGAAGACGACCTTGTCGTATTACTGGCGGGGTTGCAACCTCATTGACATGGCACATTTTTTGGGGCTCCACATTTATTTTGGTTTGACACCTGCTGTCGACGTCAGGCAAATTATTGGCAGGAGAAATTATTTTTTATGTAGTGCCGAATGTGCCTGGCGTTATGTCCCGTGATAATTTCCTGGCGATGGACAGGTACTTCAACGCCTTCAACCGAAGGGCCATACCCGGAATAACAGTGATCGCCTCATTTTAGTGCGTACAGTGTTGGATTATATCCGTGAGCGGTGTAGTAATCTCGTGATTCCTGGAAAGAACCTGTCTTTGGATGAGGGGATGATGCCTTCTAACCAAAGGACGTCTTAGTATAAAAGTTGTATAACCCCAAGAAGCAAAGAAATATGGTGTGAAATTCTTTCTCATTACCGAGGCCAACACTGGATACGTTGTGGACTTTTCAGTGTATACCGGGGTCTTCTCCACGATGCGTGACACTGTATTCAACCTTGTGGGACGTTTCCGTAACCAGGGATATCACCTGTTTATGGATAATTATTATAACTCGGTATCCCTGGCCCAGGAACTGTATGAAGCAGGTGTTCACGTCAGTGGTACCCTTCGGTTGGTGCGTGGGGCCCCGAATGTCCTCAAGAGGTTCGCTAGTCATCCGCAACACCTGGCAAGAGGAGAGACAGAGTGGCGGCGGAAGGGCGCTGTCTTCGTCATCTGTTGGAAGGGTGTCCGACTCGTCCCCATGATTAGACGAGTCATGAACCCATCCAAGAAGAGATCGTACAGCGGAAGAAGGACACGTCGACAGGGCCGAGTTGTGTTTGAGGAGTTTCGTACCGAGCGGCCTACTGTCATTGGGCACTACAACAGGCACATGGGAGGAGTTGATCTCTTTGATCAGCTCATCCAGTACTATCCCTTCGCCAGGAGAACCAGAAGGTGGACACAGAAGCTCCTCAAATACATTCCTTCAGTTGGCCCTCCAAAATGCCTACATACTGTACTGTGGGTACCGCGGTGACAATCTTCCGAGGTTGACCCACATACAGTTCCTAGAGGTAGCCGGGAATGCCTCAACTTCGATCCCGATGAGTGGCCTTCCATAACTGACCCCTGCCCCGAGCTGCAGATCTGCCCCTAGAGGAAAGGGCAGATAGGAGGGCCAACTTCGCTCGACCTGCCGCCGCCGCCCCTGCTGACGACGCCCCTGCTGCTGAGACGACGCTGCTGACGACGCCCCTGCTGCCGCCGCCCCTGCTGACGACGCCCTCTTGCTGCCAGCCCCGCCATCACCGCTTCTCCTCGGGTAGTGGACCCTGCGTGTCGGCTGCAGCCAGGGGAACACATACTGGAGGCCTTAGAAGGGCGAAGGCAGAAACGGTGCCGGGGTGTGCCATATGAATGGCAGAAGGAGAGACAAACCCGGTTCTTCTGTCGTCTCTGCAAAGTTGCTCTTTGCAGGATAGGGGAGTGTGACCGAAAGTACCACACTAAGGTCATGTATTGGAGCGCGCCCCCTAAACCGACAGCGGAGGGCCGCACGGGGCCGCCGGGTCCATCAGCAGTAAGGGCGCGCGTCTCCTCCTCCACCTGTACCTCGTCATGTCGAGTGGAAAAAAATGCAAGACTCTTCAATGGAGGAGGGAGGAAAACAAGAATAGAACGAAGAGTCAGGATTACGAGTGAGTATTCTGCATTTATTTTATATTTAGTTTTATATTTATTACAATTTTTTATATATCTAAATGTGTGCATGATAAAATAATAATAAGACATTTCATTGTGTGCGAAAAGAGAAGTGTCACCTGCATTCCTTTTATTTATGTATTGGTACCAGAATCGAAGAATGTAATATTATATATTTTACGTTTATAAAAAAAAAAATTATATATATATATATAATAATATTATATATAATTATAAATAATATATATATATATAATAAATGTAATAAATATTTGTTTTTTTATATATTATAAATATTTTTTTTTTTTGGGTAAAGCAAAATTACTTACAGTCTAGTAATATTTCAATCATTTACCTTTCCACTTTAAAACAAATTGCAAGTCTCTAGAACAATATCTCGATTTATGGTGAATATTTGAAAAAAATATTTTTATTCCCTCCGCGCGACGATTCTCGGCCGAAAATATCCGAAACGCGTAGGTCACATTCTCCTAATATTTGTGCCTTTTCATATTGAACTCTTATTTTATAGTTTTAATATATGGAAAATGTTGCGCAAAAACATGCACAATATAACAAAAAATATTGGAAGGTTGTAGCATTTATCATTTTTTGAAAATATTTGCATATAAGTACGATAAGTACGAAAAAAACTACGATCGGTCAAATTTGACTCAACCGAAAAGGTCAAAAAACGCATTTATAACATACAAATCTTACAGTCTAGTATTATTCAATCATTTATCTTCATTTTAAAACAAATTGCAAGTCTCTAGAACAGTATCTCGATTTATGGTGAATTTTTGAAAAAAATATTTTTTTCCCTTCCGCGCGCCGATTCTCGGCCGAAAATCTCGGAAACGCGTAGGTCACATTCTCCTAATATTTGAGCCTTTTCATATTACGCTTTTTTTAAAGGTTTATATATGGAAATGTGCGCAAAACCATGCACAATATAACAAAAAATTTTGGAAGGTTGTAGCATTTATCATTTTTGAAATATTTGCATATAAAGTACGATAAGTACGAAAAAAAACTACGATCGGTCAAATTTGACTCAACCGAAAAGGTCAAAAAACGCTTTTATAACATAAAAATCTTACAGTCTAGTAATATTCAATCATTTATCTTCATTTTAAAACATATTGCAAGTCTCTAGAACAGTATCTCGATTTATGGTGAATTTTTGAAAAAAATATTTTTTCCCCTCCGCGCGACGATTCTCGGCCGAAAATATCCGAAACGCGTAGGTCACATTCTCCTAATATTTGAGCCTTTTCATATTACGCTTTTTTTAAAGGTTTATATATGGAAATGTGCGCAAAAACATGCACAATATAACAAAAAATATTGGAAGGTTGTAGCATTTCTCATTTTTGAAATATTTGCATATAAAGTACGATAAGTACGAAAAATACTACGATCGGTCAACTTTGACTCAACCGAAAAGGTCAAAAAACGCATTTATAACATAAAAATCTTACAGTCTAGTAATATTCAATCATTTATCTTAATTTTAAAACAAATTGCAAGTCTCTAGAACAGTATCTCGATTTATGGTGAATTTTTGAAAAAAATATTTTTTCCCCTCCGCGCGCCGATTCTCGGCCGAAAATCTCCTAAACGCGTAGCGTAGGTCACATTCTCCTAATATTTGAGCCTTTTCATATTACGCTTTTTTTAAAGGTTTATATATGGAAATGTGCGCAAAAACATGCACAATATAACAAAAAATATTGGAAGGTTGTAGCATTTCTCATTTTTGAAATATTTGCATATAAAGTACGATAAGTACGAAAAAAAACTACGATCGGTCAACTTTGACTCAACCGAAAAGGTCAAAAAACGCATTTATAACATAAAAATCTTACAGTCTAGTAATATTCAATCATTTATCTTCATTTTAAAACAAATTGCAAGTCTCTAGAACAGTATCTCGATTTATGGTGAATTTTTGAAAAAAAAAAATTTTTCCCCTCCACGCGACGATTCTCGGCCGAAAATCTCCTAAACGCGTAGGTC
>NC_087211.1:23220797-23308297 GCF_015104395.2 Macrobrachium nipponense | reverse complement strand
TCTTTTCTAAATCCCACCCGAGAGTCCAAAGCATGCAATTCACTGATCTTCTTAGCAGTTGCGAGACCAACAGGAATATGCATTGCTAGTAAGATCTCTGAATGAGATTTTATCTATAGGTTCGACCTGTCCGACATCAAGAACTTTAGGACAACGTCCAGGTTCCAACTCGGGGGAATCGACGATCTCAATTTCTTAGTCTCGAAAGACCTGATGAGATCATGAAGATCCTTATTATTCTCGAGATTCAGCCCTCTGTTTCTAAAAACAGCTGAGAGCATGCTCCTATATCCCTTGATAGTTGATACGGCCAATTTGGATTCTTATTCTTCTTAATTAAGAAGTGGAGAAAATCCGCGATTTCGGTTACCAGAGGTATTGGAAGAGGACAGCTCCTTCGACCTACACCATCTACGGAAAACTTCCCACTTCGATTGGTAGACCCGCAGGGTAGAGGCTCTGCGGGCTCTAGCAATTGAGGTTGCCACTTTCTTTGAAAAGCCTCTCGCTCTGACCAGTCTTTCGATAGTCGAAAGGCAGTCAGGGAGAGACTTTGGATGTTTTTGTGGAACCTCTCGAAGTGGGGTTGTCTGAGCAGATCTGTCCTGTCTGACCTTACCTTACCTTACCTTACAGACCTTACAGTTCGTTCGGGTTGCCCAGGTCCCTCAGTGTGAGGCGCCTTAATGTCTACCAGAGAGTGATAGACATCTTCCGGTATATTTTGCATCTTCCAATCTTGGATGGTCTGGGATGCAGTTTAGATATTTGTCAAGCTTATTCTTAAACACATCTACGCTCACTCCTGATATATTCCTCAGATGAGCTGGCAACGCATTGAATAGACGCTGCATTATCGATGCTGGTGCGTAGTGGATTAATGTTCTGTGTGCTTTCCTTATTTTTCCTGGTATAGTTTTGGGCACTATTAATCTACCTCTGCTTGTCTCTTTCTGATATTTTTAGTTCCATGATATTTTCTGTTATTCCTTCTATTCTGTTTCCATGCCTGAAGTTATCCATGTAGCGTCTCTTCTCCTTTCTAGACTATATAATTTTAAGGATTGAGTCAGTCTTTCCCAGTAGTCTAGGTCCTTAACTTCTTCTATTCTAGCTGTAAAGGACCTTTGTACACTCTCTATTTGTGCAATATCCTTTTGATAGTGTGGGTACCATATCATATTGCAATATTCAAGTGGTGGAACTACGAACATATGTTTTATAAAGCATAATCATGTGTCAGCTTTTCTTGTTTTGAAGTGCCGTAACAACATTCCCATTTTTTGCTTTACATTTTGCCAACAGAATGGCTATTTGATCATTGCATAACATGTTCCTATTCATCATCACACCAAGGTCTTTAACTGCTTCCTTATTTGTGATTGTCTCATTATTAGGTCCCTATATGCATATAGCTTTCCTTCTCTGTCTCCATAATTTATTGATTCAAATTTATCAGTTAAATACCATCCTATTTACCTCTGCCCAATCATATACTTTGTTAAGGTCTCTTTGTAGATGCGTTCCTATCTTCATCACAAGTAATTTCTCTACTTATTCTTGTGTCATCAGCGAAACTACTCACTACCGAATCCTTAACATTACTGTCTATGTCTTCAATCATAATAACAAACAATATTGCAGCTAGCACCGTACCTTGTGGCACACCGGATATTACCTTGGTTTCATCCGATTTCTCATCGTTTGCAATAACTATCTGTTTTCTGTTGTGTAAAAATTCTTTTAACCATCTTCCTACTTTATCTACTACGCTATTTTGTGTTTTTCTAATTTTCTTTGCTTCTCAGAGGGCCTATTTCCTATTCTTTTGTTTTCTTTTATTCCTCTTCTTGCATATGAGTATAATAGTTTGGGGTTTTGCTTGATATTTAATAGGGTTTTTTCTTCCAAGTCCCGTTTTTTCATTTTCTTTTGATTGTATAATCTTTTGTTCTGCATTTTCTATCTTACTTTTTAGTTCTATAACTTTCCATGCATTTTTTTCTTGCAAGACCTTTTTTCCACTTTCTGATTTTCTGGAACAAGATCTTCTGTCTCTTGGTATGCATGAATGATGTTTACTTTTCTTCTTCGGTATATATTTATCCACTATTTTTCTTCCAATAGTTTATATAATATCTCCGTATTTACCCTAGTTATGTCATCACTTACGAAAATGTTATCCCAATCTTTGTTTAATTCTTCATTAATTTCTGACCATTTTATATTTTTACTGTAGAAGTTGTATTTTCCATATCCTTCCCACTTTTTTTATTTCTTGCTTATTCTCTATTTTCACTTGCTTTGGAATGAACTGTTAACTATGACATTATGATCTGAAATACTCGCATTATAAACTATTATTTCTTTAACATAATTCATCTCGTTCACAAATACTAGGTCTAAAGTATTTTCCTTTCTTGTTGGCAGGTGATTTATTTGTTGAATGTTTGTATTTCTAGTAGCATATCTAATAGCTTTTCAAATTGCCTCTTATCTTCTGCACTACTATTACTCTCTTTTTTTATATGTATAAGTACAACCACAGTCTCCTATTCGTTCTTTCCATTCTACGAAAGGAAAGTTGAAGTCACCAGATAGGAAGAATCGTCCAGTCCTTGTGATTTCTACATATATCATCCAATTTTTCAATTATTAAGTCAAACTCTTTAGTATTAGGAGGTCTATATATTACTATGTTCATCAATTTTTCAGATTCAAATTCTACCGCTATTAGTTCACATTCTGAGTTTACTATATTTCTCATATATTTTTCCTTGTTTTTTGTCTTTCCATATATTGCGGTTCCCCCTTGATTCCTATTTTTTTTTCTATCTGATCTATAAGTTTGGAACCTTTTATTTGATCATCATTCCCAGTCTCTTGGGGAATACCAGGTTCACTTATATTCATTATATCTATTTTCTTTTCATTTTGGGTTAGTTCTTCTAAGTACTCTATTTTTCTTTTTGAGTTATCGTAACTAAACCCTGCGCATTCATCACTATGATGGTTTGCGTGTTTTCTCCTTCATTTAATATTGGTAGTAATAAGGTGATTTCCCCATGTTGTTCTTTTCCATGTTCTGGTATGGTTGTTCTTTTTTTTTCATTCCTTCCCAGAAAAATTTCTGACATTAAAAAAATCCAACTTTTCCATAATATTTGATCTTCCTTCATCATAATTATTCATTTTGTGTTCTGAATCTGCAATTTTCTCTTTCTGCAATATCCTCTTGATAATAAATACAGTTATTATCTCTTTGAAGTAGAGTTTTCGGAGTCTGATGCTTTGAAATTTTTTTGCTGATAAGCTTTCTGCAATATCCTCTTGCATAATAAATACAGTTATTATCTCTTGAGTAGAATTTCGGAGCTGATGCTTTGAAATTTTTTGCTGATAGCTCTGCATATCTCATTGGTGGTTTGCTTTTCTCTTTTACCTGATATTCTTGATTTCTCTCTTTTATTTTGTTTCTTTCTTATTTTGGATTTTATTACTTGGTTGGTTATTTATTTGATTATGATTCATGGCTACAGGGTGCATATATTTGCATTTTTTGTCGAACTTACATCCTTTTCCTTCTTTTAGGTTTTTACATATTTTTGGATGCAGATCTCTGCAATCATCCCCATAGCCATCTAAGTATGCACATTTACCATATATTTCATAGTTTTGACATACCTTAGGATGTTTGTAGTAACATCTTTCTCCAAATCTGCAATTCCCTCTTTTCAAAAGGTTGCAGATTTTGTCTTTCTTGTCTATTTTTTCCTCTTTCCCGTCATTGTGTAGATCTAGGGGAGAGCTCTTCGGGATTTGCTTTTCTGTTGTCATATCGTAATTTATTCTTCGTAGGTCATGCTGCTTTATTGCCTCATATGTAGATCAATGAGTATCTCTGCATCATACTTTTATCTTTGTTCTTTGTTTTCCTATTTTTTCTGTCATTTCAATTTTGTTTACTTCTCTTCCGTTTTCCTCTTCTTCTTTTTCTATTTGTACATTCAATCTTGATTTAATAACATTGTCTACTCCATGATAGACATGTTGAACAAAAAATTCTTGTATCTTTTCTCAAATCTTGCATTACCTCAGCAACCTGTGGATGGGTCGGAATGTTGCATGCAGCACATTTTCTGATTAGGTTTTGTGGATTGAGATCTGGTAGAGATCTGGGGAAGTCCACCGTCCATTCCAGTACCTCTGTGAACCAGATTCGGGAGGGCCAAAAGGGGGCAATTAGAGTCATTCTCATTCCCTCCGATGCCATAAATTTCCTTACTACTTCCCCCAGCAATTTGAATGGGGGAAAGGCGTATGCGTCTATGCCTGACCAATCCATGAGGAAGGCATCGATCGCTGTGGCTCTGGAATCTTCTTCTAGCGAGCAGAAGTTGTCTATTTACCTGGAGAGGAACGTGGCAAACAGGTCGATCTGGGGTCTCCCCCAGAGTGACCATATTTGTCTGCCGACTCCAGAGTGGAGCATCCACTCTGTCGGAGAACGCCTGGTTCTTTCTGCTCAACCTGTCTGCCCTTAGGTTTTTTACTCCTTGGACAACCTTGTACGTCAGAATAATGCCCCGTTCCTCGTCCAGGTTAATAGAGCTCTCGCTATTTCGTTCAGAGAGAAAGAGTGAGTGCCCCCTTGATTCCGGATGTAAGCCAGAGCTGTGAGTAGTTGTCGGTATTGACTTGAACCTACCACCCCTCTGACTTCCGCTTCGAAGATTCCAGGGGCTAGATGAATTGCCAGGAGTTCCTTCGCATTGATGTGCAGAGTAGTTTGTTGTCTGGTCCAAATACCTGCTACTTCCTTTGGACCCAGTGTTGCTCCCCAACCTGTTTCCGAGGCATCGGAAAACAACACTCGGTGAGGGTTCCGAATCAAGAGGGACACCCCTTCGTTCCTTGTTAATGGGGTTAACCACCACTTTAGGTCGGATTTTATCCCCTGTTGGATGGGAAAAACGTCTGACAAGTCTCCTGTCTTTTGACTCCACATCCTCTTTAGATAAAATTGCAGAGGTCTGAGATTTAATCTTCCCAGGGAAATGAACTGCTCTAACGAGGAAAGGGTGCCCAGCAGACTGAGCCATTCCCTCGCCGAGGTCCGTTCTTTCCCTAAGAAGTTCGAGATCTTTTCTAAGCCTCGAGTAATTCTGTCTTGAGATGGAAACGCCCGAAAACCCCGAGAATCCATCTGTATCCCCAGATAGACTATGTTCTGTCTGGGGATCAATTGTGATTTCTCGAGGTTCACGAGCAGTCCCAGAGATTTTGTCAAGTTCAAAGTCTTCTCCAAGTCCTTCAAGCACTGAATTTCCGATTTTGCTCTTATTAGCCAATCGTCCAGATAAAAAGGGATATATTTATCCCCTCTAGAGTAGCCATCTCGCAACATTCATCATTTAGCCTCGTGACACTTGAGGGCTGTAGAAAAGGCCGAAGCATAGGGCTCTGAATTGGTATTACTTTCCCCTGCATCATGAATCGGAGATATTTCTTCGATGATGGATGCAGGGGGACATGAAAGTATGCATCTTGTAGATCTAAGGAGACCATCCAATCTCCTGGACGAAGAGCCGCAAGAACCGATTTTGATGTTTCCATAGAGAACTTTGTGTTCTCCACAAATCGGTTCAATGCGCTCACATCCAGGACCGGTCCTCCACCCTCCCGAGGATTTCGGAACCAGAAAAAGACGGTTGTAGAATCCTCGGAATGCGGATCCCGAACCACTTCGATGGCCTCCTTTTGCAACATCTGTTCTACCAGTTCAATAATGCTTCTTCTTGGTAGGTGTCCCTGTATTGGGCTGAACAGTTCCCTCGGGTTCGTAGTCACGGGAGGTCTGTCTCGAAAGGGGATCATATATCCCTTTGTTACCACGGAAAGGGACCAAATTTCTGCCTGTCTCCGAGTCCATTCTTCGGAAAATTTCCGAAGTCTGGCTCCTACCGGTGCTTGAAGGAATGTTGTCTCATTTCGCTCTCTTGATAGGTCTGAAGGAAGACCCTACCTCTCTTCTGCACTCCTTTCTTCTTAAAAGAGGGTCTGGCCGAGGTACTCCCCTCGAAAGGGCTGTTGAGGAGCCTGATTCTCTCTCTTAATAGGACCCGAAGTCCTCGATTCTTTGCAGATTGGGCCAAGAGATCTTGTGTGGCCTTTTCTGTCAAAGAATGAGAAATATCTTTTACTAGATTTGAAGGAAACAATTGGTCTGACAGAGGAGCTACAGAAGAGATGACCTCTGAGTAGGAGTAACTGCTTTCGTGTGAAAAGAGCTAAATAATGACTCTCTTCTTCAGAATACCAGTTCAAACAGAGAGGCCACCTCTCCTGATCCATCCTGAACCGCCTTGTCCATACAGGAAAGAACACTATGAAGGACTTCTGGACTAAGAGATTCCTTCTCTTGTGTCGTGGGCCTTTTTTGGCAACACCCCAAGGGACCAGTCTAAGAAGTTAAAAACTTCTAAGACATTAAACAATCCCTTGAGGAGATGGTCCATCTCAGAAGTCCCCCATGTGATCTTTGCTGATGACAAGGCTTGTCTCCTAGACGAATCTACCAGATTCGAAAATCTGCTTCGGCAGTGGACGGGAGAGCTAGACCCCGTGGTTTGCCCGTCTCGTACCAAATTCCCTTCTTTCCTGATAGTCTGGAAGGAGGGCAGGTGAAGACTGTCTTCCCCGCCTTCTCCTTGGATTCCAACCAATTTCCTACGAATCGAGAGCCTTGTCATGGAAATGGTTGGCTTAATTTTAATAAAAGATGATTGTTTCGGGACCTTCGTGCTTGTAAATAAGGACCTTGGAGAAGGAGGAGCAGTCGGGCTTAAAGAGTCCCCAAACTCTTGAAGTAAGAGGGCTGCCAGCGTCTTGTAATCTGACAAACCGGAGCCGAGTGGTCTTATTAGAGTCCGAAATCTCTTCCAAATCCAATTCCGAAGAGGATTGTTTATTTCCAGCAGGAGACTGGCCTCTTGCAACATCCACCCCACTCTCGCAAGAACGACGACCGCCTACGAAAGATATGTTGATCCTGCAAAACGACCTTATCCTTCTCCTGGCAAGAGCGATGGCCGCTTGTGCGACACCTTTCTCTCCTCAGGTCAGACGAAGGATGTCCTCTCCTATCGCTTTCTCCCGGAACCACCTATGTCTTGACAAGGGCTACGGCCGCTTGTGCGACAACTAGAGTCCCTGTCAGGTAAAGGTTTATCCTTCCGAAAGCTAAACAAATCCTCTTGGCTTAATTGTCTTTTGGAAGAAGTCCGTCTCTTATTTGTCACTTGTGGCTCATTGCGCCGGGTGGCGCTCGTGATTCCTTGCGCCAAGCGGTGGCGCCTCTGGCGCTTCTGGCATTTCGGCAGGGTGGCGCTTCTGGCGCATATGGCGCATCTGGCAGAGCTTCTAGCTCTTCTGACTCGTATGGAGTCTCAAACGCATCTGGCGCATTGCGCCAGGTTGGCGTTTTGGCGCATTCTTCATACTCCTCTGAGTATAAGCCGAAACTTCCGTTTCTTCTTTCCTTCCCTTCCTTCATCTTCTTTATAGGAAGGAAAGAGTCCTTTCTCCTGGGAGTCTCCTTAGTAAAAACTCCTACTAGGCCGAAAGTTGCTCCTGCACATTTAGGATAATTTTCGCAGCCGCATTCTCTTTTCCTTTTTCCTTTTCCTTCCCTGATTCAAGTGAGGGATGTCTAGAAGCGGAAGGAAACTCCGATTTTGGTTTAGGAACCAATCTCCTTTTCTTCTTCTCACAAGGTGATAGATCGGAGAAAAGCTCAGGGCTTGAATCCAAAGTTGGAGCCTTCCAACTTCTCTTTAAGGGGCATGACAGTTCATCAGAACTCCATCCCCTTACATTCGGTGAAGAATCTGACGAAGAAAAACACTTCTTTAGGATGCTTTTTCGATAGCGATCCTTGGCAGTTCGGGTCGTCACAGAATCTGCCCAGGGGACGCCTGATAGGTGGGGATTCTCCATAACCTCCGTAAGGCTTTTGACAGACTTCTCCTCTGGGCCTGTGAGCTTGGAAGAGGTGTCTAGGACCTGGGAGCGATGATGAAGCCGATCAGACGCACCCTCCACTGCACTAGGGACTTAATTCACTTAATTCACTATCACTGTGCTTACCTTTCAACGTCAGCATTTGACGTTCCATCCTTTGTAGCGCAGCTTTAAGATCTGCAATTTCCGTTGCCTTATTTGCAGTCTTAGTACTAGAGGAAGAAGATACAGGTTTAGGGTTAGGTGTTAATTTAATAGGCTCGTTAGAGCGAGACCTACTTACGCTTCTGGAGGAAGCCTTCCTAGCCCTATCCATATCTAATTTCCTTAAATATGAATTTAAACTCTTCCATTCTTCCTCATTCATATTTACACATTCATCACAGGTGTTAGAAATTGAACATTCATTCCTTCTACACCCCTTACAAACTGTGTGAGGGTCTACCGAAGCTTTCGTAGCCTCACCATGCATCCCTCATTTACACACTGTCTTTCCTAACCGTAAAGCTAGAATCCGACATCATGATAAATATCCAAAACCAAGTTCAAAAAACAGTCCACGAAAGAGTATGCCAAACCAAAGATCCAATACGTCACCAAAATAACCGCTTAGAAGATCAATAGCGATGAAAAAAAACACGAAAATGGAATTTTTATTCTAAAATTAATATTAATAATACTTACCTGTATAATTTATCTAGCCCTAAATCTCCAAAAACCGCACCAAAATTTACCACATTGGCAACCCTGTTATCTCCTATTCTGTCCGCCAGTTGGCAACACTGTCGTTGACAGATACAAAAACCTTCCCTCAAATCAGTTGTGATAGGCAGCTCGTGGGTAGGATGGGTGGGACTAGATAAAATTATACAGGTAAGTATTATTAATATTAATTTTAAGAATAAAATTCCATATTAATAAACTTACCTTAACCTAATAATTTATCTAGCCCGATTAACCACATTGAAAAGGAGGAGGGAATCTGAATACAATTTCCCTTCGGACAGAATAGGAGAAAACAAACAAAGAAATATATATCATAGGCAGTCAAAACTCAACCCAAGGTCTAAAGATACTAAAAACACTCAAAGTCTTCCTACCATAATTGACACCAAAACTGCAGTAGCACAGGACAAGGAGTAAGTGCATAGTCAGTCCGTCTGTTACTAAAGTCAGGTGACCCAGTCAGACGAATTGCGGACAGCAAGGCTGCACCCTGAAGACTATCAAGCACTATTCTTTCCCTAAAGGATGATGTCTGCACTGTCTGAGCGATTCAAAGCTAAGCAAACCTTGGGGTGTAATCAACGCAACCCGACGTCGCCAGCAACGAATCGGCTCATGAGCAACTCCTAACTCGAGCTTTCTGGTGCCAAGAGAAAGGAGCGCGGAGCAAAAAGGCGATTCAGTCCCAAAGGACGAATGCCTAACAGTCCAACCTGGTCTCATGTTACACGATCATCGGGGGTGTATCAACGCAACCGACTTTGTCAACAAGAAACTCAGGGCTACTAAATGTCGCCTGATCTCACACGAGTGTCTGACTCCGAGAAGACAGGTGAGACAAAAAGTAGATGGTGAGCGAGTCACCAGATGACAGCAGACGATCCATTGACTAATTCCCTGTCCAGGACAGTGGAAGAAGCAGGAGTCGTCAGGACAAGCGAACCAGTGGCTAGTCCTAGGTCAGCATCGACTCTGGGAGAAGCGTAGTCGCCAGTGCCGACAACCCAGTGGCTGGAACCATTTCACACCTGAAAAACGGAAGCAGCATGAGTTGCCAAGCAGTCAGTCCTTGTCATCAACAACACCTAAATACCAAACTGCCTAATTCCCATTATAACTACGTCAAAAACTGCCATGGGTTATAATACGGAAAAATATATACAACAAAACAAAAATTAATGAATAATATACAGGTAGCAAAACCAAACGTAAAACAGAAGACTACCTAATTCTCCTGTCTGACGACCTGTCCTGCCATCACCAACGGGCCCAAAGAACGAAGGTCGCCTAGAACTAGAGAAATATCCCTCAAGTAAAAAGAGGCAAAAAAACAGGAAATTAGAACGCCAAGTCGCCGCCTCAAGCTCTTGGCGACCGAGACGTTCTTCATAAAAAGCTACTGATGTAGCAACTGCTCTAATACTGTGTGCTCTCATGGCGTCTGGGTCTTCCCCCAAGCCAGCCCGAACCACCAGTTTTAACGATCAGATCTCTGAGAAAAAAGGATACACCATTCTTTGAAATAGGTCTCTTGACATTTTCGGGGTGTGAAACAAACAGATGACGGGGATGACCCTGAATGTCCTTCGTGCGGCGTAAATAAACATGAGAGCGCCCTAACAGGGCAAAGAACTAATTCCTCATTTAAATTACCAACAAAGTCGACCAGCGACTTCAGTATGAAAGACCTGGGAATGGGATTATCAGACGATTCAGTCTTTGCGACAAATTCAGGAAGGTATGACAAAATCATGTCTTGTCAGATCGGCAACCAGAAAAGAGAGTGCTTGCAGTTCACACCACCCTCTTGGCTGTAGCCAGTGAGACAAGGAAGAGTGTCTTAGAAGAGAGGTCCATAAATTTGGCAGAATTCAGAGGCTCAAACGGAGGGAACCTTAAGGCTGAAGGACTTTGTTAACGTCCCATGTCGGAGGCGAACACTGCGGCCTGGTCGAGATAGGGAAAAAGATCGAAGTAAATCTCTAATGACATAAGATGAAGAGATCTCAGGAAGCTTGCCTTAAAAACATAGGAAAGCATAGACCTATAACCCTTAATGCACGAAGGTGACAGGGCCCTGTCATGATGTAAATGAAACTAAAAACTCCGCTACTTTCGGTAAGGAAGGTCTAGATATTGAATGTCCTTGAGACTTACACCAACGTCTGTAAACCGACCATTTAGCCTGATAATTTACTCTGTTGATTGCCGTCTGGCAAGAGCCAACTGTCGCGCCACTTCTGGAGGAGAACCCTTCGTGCTTGGAGAACCTCCTGACAGTCTCCAGGCATGAAGATGAGCATGAGCCTCTGATGGAACCGATGAAAATGGGGTTGTTTGAGAGATCTGGTCTCTCTGGCAGGCGAATGGGGGGTTCCACCAGTGCTTCCAGATGTCGGGAAACCACTCCTTCTGTGGCCAGAAGGGGGCGATCAAGGTGAGATCCAGACGCTTGGTTGCCCTCACTTGTTGAGGACTGACCTCACCAGAGAGAACAGAGGAAAAGCATAGGCTTGAAGTCCCTCCCAGTCCTGCAAAAGAGAGTCTGTCCGGCACTCTGAGGAGTCTGGTAAGGGGCGAAGAATATCTGGCACCGAAAAATTCAGTGGGGTGGCACACAGATCGACTGTGACAGGCCATTTCTTCCTGAGGCTGTAAAGACTTCCTGGCAAACAAGTGTCCACTCCGCGACCCTTGAACTTCGTTCGGTCTCGACAAGGCATCTGCTAAGACGTTGTGATGGCCCAGGATAAACTGAGGGACCAACGTAATCCCCCTGATCTTCTGCCCAACACCAGGAATTGATCGGGCTTCTTGAGTGAGAAGATCCGACTGTGTGCCGCCTTGGTTCTCAAGTACGAGACTGCTGTGGTGTTGTCGACAAAGATCGCGACAACCGACTCCAACAGTTGTTCCTGAAATGAAAAGAAGGCCTAGGTACACTGCCCTCAGTTCCCTCCAATTTATTGACATGCTCCTCTCCTCCTCTAACCAAAGGCCCGAGCGGCTTCGGAGCCCAGGTGTGCGCCCCAACCTTGATCCGAGGCGTCTGACCAAAACATTAGGTCCGGAGGAACCGAAAGAAGAGATGTCCCTGGACTTGAGGCGGGGTGAACTTGCATCCACCAACGGAGATCCTTCCAACATTGTGGAGAAGAGGCGACTATTGTGTCCTCGGACACGAAATCCCATGACTGGCGAAGTGTCGACTGAAGGACCTCATTCTGAGACGACCTCCGGGAACCAGTTGGATGAGGGATGACAAATGGCCCAGGAGAGACCTCCAAAGAGAAACTGGCTGCGTTACGGAGAACAAAAATTCTTCGATCAGACTCAGAAGCTTGTCTATCCGTTTCTGAGCGGGAGAAGCCCTCAAAATCTGGGAATTCAAAACAATCCCCAGATAAGTCATGATCTGGCAAGGGATTAGATTGGACTTGTCGAAGTTGACACGAATGCCCAACTCGACACAAAGAGACAGACTATCTCCCTCGACCGGAGACATTTCTCTAGAGATTTGGCCTGGACTAGCCAATCGTCCATGATACCGAAGCATCTTTTACATTTAACTGATTCAGAATAGCTGAAAACAGGAGCCCATCCCCACCCGAGAAAAGACCTGTGGAGCAGTGGTGAGGCTGAAACAAAGGGTCTTGAACTGGAAAACTCCCGAGTCCGTGAAAAACCGAGGTAAGGTCTGCTTCTTGGATGGATGGGGATTTGCAGATAAGCATCCTGCAGATCGATGGAAATCATCCAGTCCCCCCTCCTGACGGATGAAAGAACAGTCTGGACCGTCTCCATCCTGAACTTGGACTTTAGAATGAACTTGTTCAAAACCGAAAGATCTATGATGGGGCGCCAGGCACCCACGAGGCCTTTAGAACTACAAAAACATCCGAGAGTAAAACCCGGGAGAAGGAGGAGCTCGCTCTATGGCATCCTTCTCCAAGAGCCGAAAGAAAGCTCCTTCTCCAAGGCTTGACCCTGATTGAGTGAGGGTAATAACTGCTGAACTCGAGAGGACGATTGGAAAGTGGAGGTCTGGAAACAAAAGGGATCTCGTAACCTTCCTTCAGGACCCTCCACCACCCAAGCATCCACCGCTCTCCCCTGCCAAGCTGACCAATGGCGGGAGAGACAAGCTCCTACTGCGGTCTCCAGGCGAGGTGATGACTCCTACTTCCGAAAATTCTTACGCAGAGACAAGGAAGAAGAAGAAGAAGAAGAAGGTCCTCCTGGAGGTTGAGCTCTTTCTCTGCCCTTAGAGCCAAGCCAAGAACCTCTCCCGCGTTTCAAAGGGTGAGCACCAGAGGATGAAGTAGAGGCACCAGCACCTGAGATGTATCTGGAAAAAAGAGCCAGAAGGAGGTTGTTGGGCTGGAGCAGAAGGTACAGATCTGGTCCTAAACTTACGCTTACTCCTTGAAGGAACGGGAGGAAGACCAGAGGAAAAAGCTCGATAAGGCCCAGTGAGCTTGGGAAGAGGCATCACCTTGATGTTCCTTCAAAACCTCAGAAAGCACAGAAATATCGAAAAGGAAATCGCCAAAAGGAGAAGAGGACAACAGACGGGTTCTCTGAATCTCCGATACAGAGGAGGTACTGTGACAAATACAGGTTACGCCTTAGAGAAACAAGAAAGGCCTGCATTGAATAGCAGCAAGCTCGTTCTGATGTAACAGAAGCGATTGAAATGGATGAGCAGAATTTCTCAAAAGAGGAGCATCAGGAGGAACAAACCCGGAGTCCTTGATATACATTAAAAGCCCTCCGAGGACTCACATATTGAAGGATTGAGCTTCTTGTAAGGAGCTCATAACAGACTCCATAGCATAAAATCTTCAATTGAGACAAGAGACCGAAGCCTTAGAAGGCAAGGGTTGACTTGAAAGTCGGACAAAATCAGGATTTGGCTTGGGGGGTCGAGAGAATGAAGAATCATCCGCCACCTGGTAAACTCCTCTCCGGTGTCGTAGAAGAGAAGAGAGCTTCCTCTTCCCTTCCCCGATCACCTTCGAAAGTTTAGCGGCAACGTCCGCCCCTCACTCTCGCGAACCTCTGGGCAAAGGGAAAACGTAAAAATTCCTGTGACCAAGGAAGGACCGGTCAAGAAAAAATCCTTCTGTAATACAACGAGGCGGAGGCTGCTTCTGCTCTTTAGGCCTCGCCTGAGGAAGAAAACTCAAAATTAAATCAAAAAGTTTCTTGAATTCTACATCATGGACATCCATTCGAGGAAACATCATATATCACACGAATCCGCGTCATCATCATCATCATCATCATCGTCAGACCCTAACTTAGAAACTTCCCCTGAAGTAAAATCCTGACGACTAGCTATTCTTAGGGCCTGACCTAACTAAATCCCTCCCTCCTTCTCCTAAATAAGCGCCCTTTGGCACTGTTACGGGGACTAACAGGGGAACGCTGTTGGGTAAAGATTCGTTAGGCACCTGCCCGGACCGGATCCCCCTAGGCCTTCGCCACGACGGGGTTCGCAAGCTGGGGTATCTGTCGCACCGTTACCCATGGTGCTGTCCGACCAGGTACCTGAACGAGGAGACTTGAAAATGAATCTAAAAGTGTGGTTTAGACATTCTAAGTAAAGGCTTCTTGAAAATTCTCTGACAGATTGTTAAACTTAAGCTGAAACATATCTCTATCTGAACTAAGCTGTAAATTTGCTTAAAATTCTGTGGGGGGGGGGGGGGGGGGGGTGGGGGGGGGTTTCCAGGTAGTTTCCATTGCCAAAATCTTTGAATCCACATCAGAAAAAATAACTTCACTAATTACCGGTTGTACAGGGGGCAAAGCATCAATTAATTCGGGCCAATCGGAGTCGTACGATAGCGAAACCGAAGAGCCAGAACCATGAGCGCCCAAGTCAAAGAATTCGTTAAATACAGTTCTAGCAATCGATTTCTTTTTCTCCTTAACCAATCTTTTACGCTTGCAAGATTGTTTGGGGTTTCATATAAGCAGTCATATCCTCGTCAGACCAGGGCTTACATACGTCACAACAAGAAGTCAAGTCACAAACCTGTCCACGACAAGAGCTACAAATGTCATGGGGTTCATACTCCCTGCTACTCATCCTTGTCCCACAGACCGGGCAGTTCCTGATGTTGCTGGCAGAAGGAAGCATCGTAATTTCTTGGTAATCCATTGTAGAATTGGACAGGTCAGTAGTTCCGGGTCGCGCAAAAGTTCGTAATTTAAGATAAGAACCACAACAGAAATCAAAGCTAATTCACTATTTCGTGATGTAATGCGTGAGTGGTAATTCACATAAAGTCTCATTTAACAAATAATGAAAGCTTTAAAGGCACAAAAATGTTTAAGGAAATTTATAAAAGAGCGGCCGTGATGTAAACAACGGCGGGCGCTCGTTAAAAACCTCGGATTTGAGGAAGGTTTTTGGTTTTTGTTCTGGTCTAACGACAGTTGTTTGCCGCCAAAACTCGGCGGACAGAAATGGAGGTAAACAGGGTTTGCCAATGTGGTAAATTTTGGTGCGGTTTTGGGGATTTAGGGCTAGATAAATTATATTAAGGTAATGTTTATTAATATCAAATCAGGAGTAACAACAACAATGTTGCTGTCACGGCCGATAGAGAAAATCTGTCTTAGAAAACGGGAATGATTCCTATTCCCGCCACCAGCGGCGGGGCGGTAGATCACCTGACCTACCTGTAGAGTGTGCCGCGAAATTCGAATTTCTATCGGGGACGACGAGTCTATAGCTAAGTATATATCTGACAGGTAAGTTGAATGCATAAAACTGATTTTTCCTACAGTTTTTAGTGCTTTTGATGAAGTAGTAGTAGTTACCTTGTGGTGGTCAACTGTTATTTACCTCCTATATCAACCCAACAACGATGGGGGACTTTGGGAATTCAGGATTTTGGGTGGGGGAGAACACACACAAGCTGAGCGGCCACGTTTGCGTTCTGGTAGAGGCCGAGGGATACGTTGCCTTCATGGAACCATATGTTCCATGGAAGGGAGCGGCTGAGGGGAGGAGGGTCACTCGGGGTAGTGGGTGCATAAGGTACAAGTTGGTAAAGGGGGTGGGTGTTGGTTGCTAGGTAGAGAGTAGACATAAATAACGGTATCACAAGACTACTTCCTAATCATCAAAAGCACTAAAACTGTAGGAAAAATCAATTTCATAGGTAAAAGCAGGAACAAAAACATCACTTAGAATTTCCACCAAGGTAGATTGCGCACTTGAAAAGTTACATGGACGGGGGTGGTAGAATGACGTCACTAATGACTTCACTCGAAGTAACTTTTGGCCAAATTAACACTTTATCACGGACCAAATACGAATTAACTAAATCCAAAAAATTCTTCAACACCAGTAGTACACCGTAATAAATATGTAAGACTCCGTAACCACCAAGAATAAGGTTGAACAATGACTCTAAATCACAAAGGCACTTACTTACCTTAAACAGTGAACTCATGAGTCTTCATTTTGTTGGACACGAAGGGGGATGGAAAGTTGGAAACACACAATGTTCTCAATTAAAAATCCATAATGACTGAATAAGACAAATAATTTGAAATACCATATATGGAAATATACGTTAACAGAATTATTATCACAATTAATAGTGAAAATACAGCTACTTTAAGAACACGGAGCGACGGGTGTTAAGACTTCAAGTAATTCTTGTTAGGCAATATAAAAACGCAATTTGGGTATTTGCAGTGTGCGGGTGATAAGTTCTCTGATTGGTCGGAAGAATGGTGGGGGGAGGGGGTGAATGACATCATTGAAGGGGGATGATTTCACATTTACATGTGAAAATAAAAATTGCAATTCTGAGTAAAAAATACATGAACAGGGTCTTGTAATGGTCGTGAGAGTTTCTATGAAGCTAAATAAATCGTATTTTAAAGGAAATGCCGGTGTAGACAAATGTTATGGGACGGGCACCTATTTTACATATTATTTATACAACAACAATACATGCAAATACATATATATAATAATACTGGGATATAGATACGTATACTTTTTATGAATGAATTATGAAATGGATAGAAACCAATTGTTCTATCAGGAAATAAACGATGAAATATTATTACCATTAAAGAATAGCTATGGTTATTGTCATTATGTGTTGAGGGTCTTGATATAAAAGTTGTCATAATAACCTGGGACTTGGCCCTCTTGGAACCCCCCTTAAAGGAAACCTAATTTAAATTTACCATACTAAAATGCCCCGCCTAACCTAACTTAACAACCTAGTACAACATGTGACCTGGCCAGGAGGGTAGTGCCCCTGGATCCCCCCCTTAAAGGAAGGGTAACATAAAGGTTAAAATACTAACTTAACCAACCTAACCTAACCTAGTAGAATGTGCTACCTAGATCCTCCCCTCCCTTTAACCCTTACTGGACAGGTAAATATATCGATATGCAGCTTCTCAGGCCCAGAAAGCTGTGAGGTCAGCCAATTTACGAAAAAAAAAACACTACATTGGAAAGAGAAACATGGTGAAAGAAAATATAAATTTTCATAATAAAATTTATTATTTGGATACTTACTTACTATTAAATTTAGCTATATCTCCCCGCCGATTAGGCGAGTCGGCATTCAAACAAAAAATCGAATGGTTTGCCCGGATGACTGTCTAGTTAATCTGTTCTCCACCAGGTGTGTTTCGAATGTTTTAGCTCGTCAGAATTCTCCTTGACAGCCCACTAAGTTGTGGGGAGGCTGGGTGGGTCTACTTTAACAGTAGGTAAGTATCCAAATAATAAATTTATTATGATATATTATTTATTTTGAGATGAATCTTACTTTCTGTTAAATTTAGCTGATTCCCACATTAAGGAGAGGATGGTGGGTAGTGCAGCTAGACAAAATTCAGCTCAGCCATTCGAGCTAAAGGTTTCTTATGCGAACCCAAAAAACAATTATCAACCGATCTGGAATCCTTGGTGGATTTTACTAATGCCAGCAACGTTTGGACTCCATTCAGGGAGCAAGGCTCTCATACGTATGCAGCAAAGAGCAGCCTTGTGGAGAAAACCGCTTCGATTCACCCAACATAAAACGCAAGCGGTATGAGGGACCCATAAGCCTGGGTCCAAAAGCCCTATAAAACGACAGTCACTTAAAATAAATACCTTTACAATATACGTAAAGGTACGCTCCTATACAAAATTTGTACCTTCACGCTCCCCAAAATATTAAAACCCAGGATTTAAACAAAAGAGCCTAAAGAATTGATCTTTTTTTTGGTTCAGGAAAAGACTACCCACTACTAGTAGCGGATTAAGGGCTTTACTGTTTTCAAACACAATTCTGTGGTCCTTAACCTTAAACCGCCTGTACTGGACGTATTTTTACGTCGACATTTTTTGTTCTCTCGGTGCCGCTGGACGTATTTTACGTCGACATATCAAAAGTTTTTTTTAAAAATTCGCGGAAAAATATTTTTTTCTTTTAGGACTACCAGCCGAAAACTCTTGAATCACGCGCCTTGGGGATGCTGGAGTTCACGGATCAAGGTGTGTTTTGTTTTACAATCGTTACGCAGGCGCGCAAGCGCGGAATTTCTTTCTTGCCGCACTAAAAAGTATCTGTGACACATCTCGGAAATTATTTCGTCACTTTGACATAATTTTTTGCACCATTTAAATTAGCCGTTACATAAAGTTTTATATGAAAATGTGCGAATTTTTTATGTAGAATACAACAACACTCATGATTGTAGCTTTTATTCAGTTTTGAGATATTTTTCATATAAATAACGATAAGTGCCAAAATTTCAACCTTCGGGGTTAACTTTGACTCTACCTAAAATGGTCGAAAAACGCAATTGTAAGCTAAAACTCTTATATATTAGAATATCAATCATTTACCTTGGAATTTTGAAACTAATTGGAAGTCTCTAGCACAATATTTCGATTTATGGTGAATTTATGAAAAAACCCCTTTTTCCGTACCCGTCCTGCGCGGTAACTCTTTTCCGAAAAAATAAAATCATACATGCGGATTGTGGTAATGTTTCCACCATTTTAAATTAGCCGTTACATAAAGTTTTATATATGACAAAATGTGCGCAATTTTCATGCACAATACAAACTAAAAAACAACCCATGGTTGTAGCTTTTATCAATTTTGAAATATTTTCATATAAAAAATGATAGGTGACAAAATTTTCAACCTTCGGTCAACTTTGACTCTACCGAATGGTCGAAAAAACGCAACTGTAAGCTAAAACGCTTATATTCTAGTAATACTCAAGCATTTACCTTCATTTTGCAACAAATTGGAAGTCTCTAGCACAATATTTCGATTTATGGAATGAATTTATGAAAAAAAATGATATTGTTATTGTACAATAAAGTTTCATTACATACTTACCTGGCAGATATATACTTAGCTATAGACTCCGTCGTCCCCGATAGAAATTCGAATTTCGCGGCACACGCTACAGGTAGGTAGGTCAGGTGATCTACCGGCCTGCCGCTGGGCGGGTGGCAGGAATAGGAACATTACCTTACTAAGGACAGATTTTTCTTCTTCCACCTGTCTCCTGAGGGGAGGCTGGGTGGGCCATTCAATCGTATATATCTGCAGGTAAGTATGTATGAAACTTTATTGTACAATAACAATATCATTTTCATACATTCAACTTCCCTGTCAGATATATACTTAGCTGATTGGCACCTTTGGGCGGTGGGAGTAACAGCTAGTTACTGATTAGACAGGTAAACAACATACGTTGTAGGTAATAAATAAATAAAACCTTGGTTCCTATGTGTTTAGACGAAGGGTTGACCTCCTAGCTATTGCTAGAATCTGCTTCGTCTCAAGAGCCTCAGCGGGAGGATGTGACCTATGGCTAAAGAGTTCTTGTAGATCTGTCAATGGGGTCTTATCCACTTACTTGACAGAATCTAATGGTTATTTTGTCAAAGGGGTCCTATCCACTTACATGACAAAACACCTATGCTACTGGCATAATAAGGAGCACAACACCGATCCCGATCACCTGATCCTAACACGAGGGTTTGTGCTTAAATTTGAAAAGAGCTATCCCCAAACTCATTTCAAATAACCCATAAAAAGAGTATACTTATGTTAAAATTAAAATTTTTTAACTCACTAGTTAAGGATCAGTGTCGGCTCCCATACCAGCAACGTATCCGTAGACACGTAACCAAGAGAGAAGGATCTCTCATAGGTCAACTTGACCTCCTTCGTGCAAAGAGAAGACAACACAGAGTTGCATCTCCCGTAAATTACAGCTAATATGTCTCTCACGACATATTGTTATGGAAAGAACAAGAATTGTTAAAAGCTCGCACTTCAAAGTGCTTTTAATTTCTCAGCTGTTTGAAGGAATCATCAAGTTACTTAAGAAGTGCTTTAGAGATCACACTTTGAAATTGATCTCTTCTGGATGAAGCTAGAGCCTGGCTTGTACCTGGCTGGCTCCTCGCGCCTGGCTGGCGCCTCGCGCCCTGTCTGACGCCTCGCGCTTGGCTGGCGCATGTGCTTGCCTGGCGCCTGGCTAGCGCCTTGCGCCTGCCTGGAGCCTGGCGCCTGGCGCCTGGCGCCTGGCTGACTTCTCCCCACTTGCTGGAGCTTCGAGCTTGTTAAAGAGTCTCGAGGAAACTGGCGATGCCCACATCGGACACTTTTTCCGATTTATTTGCCTCTAGCGCATCTGCGCCAGGCTGGAGGCACGCTCCTTTTCCTCATCAGACAATGACAGTGTTTATTTGGACTGTCTTCTCTGGCGTCTTTACGCCTGTTCTGGTATTTTGGCGCCTGATTGGCGCTACATTGTCCGAAAGTCCTTAACATCCACAACGTTTATCAGGAGACTGGAGAAGGGTGGAAGAAATTCTTTCACTTTGAGCTTTGGTCTCTCCGGTAAGGGGAGGTGATTGTAATCAGCTAACATCCAGTAGACGATAGCATATCTAACCGTACGAGAGATAATTCTTCCTCCGAGGAGGGTCCTTCTTGAATACTTCCGTGCTCACGAGATCTCTTCTTACATGTTGAAGGGGTATCTCGTTGCAGAATCTTCCATATCCTTGCCCGAAGGAAGGGAAGAAGCCTGGAAGTCGAAGGAGACTCCGAGCTGAAATTGGGAGTACTCCTGATTTCTAGCTCTTTATTGTATCCCTCTGAACACCTTCTGGGAAGCATTTCGAGCCGTCATCGCATACCAAAGACTCTGTAGGCAAACGTTTGAACCATTCTACTGTAGATGAAAACGTAAGTACTCTGCCTGGACAACGAAACCTCTATCTGAAAACATTGAATCAGGAATAGGGGGTTTCATCTTTTTTTGCTAGACATTACTATGCTGGCAAGAACCCATTGTCTAGTCTCCATAGAATCTGATGCGAGATTCCAATGCTCAAAAAAATTCACTTGTCTTCTTGGTCGTTTAGGACCCAGAGAAACAAAGAATTCCCTCATAAAAATTTCTCAAAGAAGTTTGATGAGGAGCAGTTCCATCTTGTCGGAACATGGAATCTGTGGCCACAAAAAAGATCCCATTAGAAGTACATGATATCCTATCTTGTCATATTAAGGTATATATCGAATAAGATCCTGAAGATCTTAATCCTCTGCTATCTCCAATTCCCTTTGTAGAGACAGAGTATAGCTTTTACTGCGTTCTTTGATAGCAGATATATACAAAGGTGATTCTTCCCTCTGAAGGGAAGAAAAAACCGCTATGTGGTTCACAGAGGTATCGGAAGAGGACAGTTTCCTCATTCCCTCTAGCACGATCTGCAGCAATTCTATGTCTAGGCCATGACTATTGTCATCTACCTTGAAAAATCCTCTCATTTATGTCCACTTCTGGTCAGTCTGCATGCAGACAGACTCAGAGTGGAGAGGTTGTTAAGGTCCATTTAATAATAGATGCTGATAGAATATCCAGACTCTTGGAAAAGACTTCCAAAAACATGCTGTGAGAAGAACGTGACCTCTGTGAATCCAACCTCTCTGAAGCCAAAATGAGGCATAAAGTATTATCCTCTCTTTCTTTGACGCCCTTTATCTTAAATTCTGTAAAGAATTTATATTTATATTTATATTTAGGGGGGGGAAAAAAAGACTATAGTATATTCCCCTTTCTATAAAATAAAGATGGCGTATATTGCTACCTCTCTTGGTTCGAGAAAAGGAAGCATTCTATAGGAAGCCTGTTCGTCTTCTACCTTGCTAAGAGATCTATGAAGAAGACTTTCCGCAGTTTCTCACAACTCTTTCCAATAAATGTTAGACATACATTAACAGTTATTATCGTCGATCGAGAAGGTTCTCACGGACATGCAAAATCTTGCATCGAACCTCTTTTTCCAAATAGGTTCTCTTTGTTAACGCGAACAGGAGCGAAAAAAGAGATTCTCAATGCTCTTTGCGATATGAGAGAGTCGTGGAATTGGCCTAAGTGATTAAATGGGTAACGAAATCAGGAACGAATCTTGCCGTTACCGAGCGTGCTGTCTGAGAGGCTACTGGACTCTTATGTTAATAACTCGCTAAAACGAGAAAATATCTTGGCTGGTGCTCTTGGCCTCATTGTGCCGGTTTGGCGCTTCAGACCGGCGCTTTCTTCTAATACTCTTTATGTTATGTACCAGAACATCTGTGCCTTTATGGTACAAACGACATCCTTCACATGTTAATTCCGTTTTTAGTAGGAAAAAACTCTTATATACGTAGTATCTTGTAATTCAGGGAAACCATTCTGCCACGAAGAGGAAGTTTTCCCATTCCACTCATCATCTTTCTGAGCAATATCTGATTCTAAAAAGGTTGTGTGCGTTTCTCGAAAGACTTGACCATACCGTAGTCTTAAAGTGAATTCTACTACTCCATCTTCTCACTAAGCATGTATTCTAATAAGCCATGCTTTCGTAAGCATGAGAGCATTATATAATATAATGTTCTGCTGTGTTAGAATCCTTAATAATGTTCCCTACGGTAAACAGGCATTGAAAGGTTATATCTTTTTTATTGAAAAAACTTCTTAGCAAAAGGCAGACAATATTTTATTTATGTTAGCTTAACTATCCCCTCCATTCGCGACTAAGTCCATGATTGTAGGGGGAATATACGGTTAACCATTCGATCCCGTTGGAGAGAGAGATGCAACCACTGGTAATGACCGAGACCTGGATGGTACTGTATTGGCCTTACGCTTTACAATGACAGCCCTGCCGTCTCGCTCGCTGCCTGGCTGCATTCATCGTGAGTTTGCCAGTTACTTCATTTAATGAAGGAATATAATAAAATTATTCCCGAGCCTAAGGAAGCTCTCAATAATGCCAATTAAGCCAAACAACCTTTGTTAAATACCGAAGCTGAGTAGGCATTGTCGTAACAAACTTTTTAAGCGAAGTCCTTACCAGGAAAATCCTGTAAGGATATAGATAATTTCGTAGCGAACCACAAAGGCAACTATGGTATGCGTATATGACTTGTCATTCAGCAAGTCGTATGCAGCAAGTCTTCCTTCTACATTCTTTCCTCTCCGATGCGGAGAGAGAATGGAAATTTTGCCCTCTCCGTTCTTTTCGTCAATAAACACGAAATTAGCATTAGTCGAAAGAGATCGCAATGAAAACTCTCGGATCGAAGAGAATCCCTCAAATTTTTATTCTTTGGAGATAAGGCCGTATTCTACGCCTCTATTATCTGGAAGAGCCTTAATCAATGAATGAGAGCTCGTACGAACCTTGTTCAATTTGCAAACGATTGCCACTCTTTCTGTAAATGGTTGTTGCATTACTTTAGAAGGAGGAAGATTTAATATCGTCTTATTAGTAATGAACTAATTTTCAATAAAAAAGGTCGCTGCAAGGTCTTATAAACTGAGAGACCTGCTCCCTTATTGGCTTCCAATTCCGATCTATCTTCCATTTCCTGTCCATCAAGTTGGGCAGAAGAATGAGCAACCGGAGGAGAGCGCCTCCTTCCGTAAGGTGAAGGGCTTTTAGCAGTACCGATTCTAACCTGACAAGGGCTACGGTCGCTTGTGCGACATCTTGAGTCCCTGCCAGGAGAAGGCCGATGTTGTTCTTTTACCCTAAGGCCCTCCTGACAAGGACGGTGCCGCTTGTGCGACAACTTTCGTCCCTACCAGGAGAAGTCCTTATATGTCGTTCTCTTTTTCATGATCAATTCCTTCCCGACAGGGGCTACGATCACCTGTGCGACATAGAGGCCCTGTCAGGGGAAAATTGATCTTGAGAAAAATCCCAAAGAGGAGCCTCCAAGTCCGCTTCAAATCCCGATAACTCATCCAAATTGTATTTTGCGGTGTACAAATCTGCCGCCTGTTTGAAGGGCTCTAGAGCTTGCGTACTTGCGGCTTTGCAGGCGCCTTGCGTCTCCATTCGGACGCTTCAGGCGCTTTGCGCCTCGTTTCAGGAGCCTCAGGCTCTTTAGGCGCGTTTGTTTTTCCTTTGAGGCGTTCTAGGCTCTCTAGGCGCCCTATGTTTTATATCAGGCGCTCTAGCTCTCTAGGAGTTAAATATTTCCCTTTAGCCCACTTCAGGCTTTTCAGGCGGCGTGCGCCTCATTCCTTTTACTTGAAGAGCTTTACGCCTCATTTCAGGCGCCCTGTAGGCGCCCGAGGCGCTCCAGGCGCCCCAGGCGCTCCAGGCGCTTCAGGGCGCTCCAGGCTCCAGGCGCTTCAGGCGCCTCAGGCGCTTCAGCGTTTCAGCGCCTCGGCGTTAGGCGCCTTTCAGGCGTCCCCAGGCGCTCCAGGCGCCTCAGGAGGGGGGGGCGCCTCAGGCGCCCCAGGCGCTCCAGGCGCCTCAGGCGCTTCAGGCGCAGTTTGCCTTCAGGCGCTCAGTCGCTCAGGCGCCCCAGGCGCCTCAGGTTCCTGCTCCTCCTCAGGCGCCTGCAGACGCTTCAGGCGTTTCAGGCGCTTCATGTCCGAGGAGCTAGAAGCTTAAAAATTATATATGTATGTTAATCATTAAACGAGCGATCAACATATATTCTTTAATATCTAATTCGTTCTTCTCAGAATAGATATATTTTTCATATAAATGTACCGATGATGAATTTGTTGAAATAACTCTTTCAAACCCATGGGATAGAGCCTCCGTCTATTTGTACGGGGGACGAAACAGGATAGGGCAATGCCTCTACCGCAATGTTCTCGAAAGATCTCTCTCTGAGGTTCCGATATCTACAACGAGATTATCTTGCATCTTCATTGAATCTACGCCGTTGAAACTTTCTTCTCCTTATCCGTCTAACAAGGGAACCCATTACATTAGGAACGCCTTTCCAATGGCGAACTTGGCAGTCTGGGACGTTCTACAGAACCTGCCGAGGGGACGCCTGATCGGTGGGGATTCTCTGAAACCCCCCTGCGGTTGTCGACATTCCTTCTCCGTGGGCTTGTGAGCTTGGAAGAGGTCTAGACCTGGGAGCGAGACAGAGCCGATCAGACGCACCCTCCATTGCAATGGGGGAACACTATATTCACTTCTTACCTTTTAAAAGCTTGCATTTTGAGCTATCCATTTATCTTCATTTGCATATATAAATTTGTAGTTTCTGAGGAGTAAAAAGGTGATGAGGATGCAACAACTACTAGTACTGCCTAATACTCTAACTGCTCGTTAGCACAAAACGCTATTAAAGCTTATAAAGTAAGCGTATCTAGTTATATGCTTTTCTGACTTCCTAAAGTAGGAAATTAGAGTTTAATATTTCCTTAATAAAGTTGTAACCTTTATTACATATAATAATGAATAAATATTAATAATTCTCTTTATGGCAAACTATGTGAGTGTCTACCGATGATTTCGGTAGTTTCACTTAGTATTTTCTTCGAAATTTTTTCGAAGCGAAATTCATTAAAAAGTTAATAAAAGCGTATGCCGAACCAAAGACCAGTACTTCCCTGCAAAAGACAGCCCAGACGATCGATGGCGATGAAACACGAAAATCAAATCAGGAGGAACGTAAACGTATGTTTACAGTCCAACGATAGAGAAAAATCTGTCCTTAGAAGGTAATAGTTCCTATCCTGCCACCCAGCGGCAGGCCGGTAGATCACCTGACCTACCTACCTGTAGCGTGTGCCGCGAAATTCGAATTTCTATCGGGGACGACGGAGTCTATAGCTAAGTATATATCTGACAGGGAAGTTGAATGTATGAAAATAACATTTTCTTTACGTCCGCGCGGTAACTCTTCCGAAAAAATCATACGTGCGATTGTGGTAATGTTTGCACCATTTTAAATTAGCTGTTACATAAACAGTTTTATATATGAAAATGAAAATGGGCGCAATTTCAATGTAGAATACAAACAAAAAATAATGGAAGGTTGTAGCTTTCTCTCATTTTTGAAATATCGCCGCATTTATATTTGCATATAAATCACGATAAATAGAAAAAAACAACGTTCGGTTGAACTTTGACTCTACCGAAATGGTCGAAAAAACGCAATTGTAAGCTAAAACTCTTACAGTCTAGTAATATTCAGTCATTTATCTTCATCTTGAAACAAATTCGAAGTCTCTAGCACAATATTTAAATTTATGGTGAATTTAAAAAAAAACTTTCCTTCCCTCCGCGCACGGATTCTCCGCCACAAATCTCCGAAATGGTTGTATGTCCAAAAAAAAAAAAAAAAAAAAAAAAAAAAAAAAAAAAAACCTATTCTCGGAATATTTGCTCCGTTTATTATTAAGCATTTCATAGAGTTTTATATATGGAAATGTGCGCAATTCATGTAGAATAAAACGAAAAATATTTGAAAGTTGTAGCTTTTCTTATTCCCGAAATAATTGCATATAAAAAAATATATATAAAAAAATTCAACATTCGGTCAACTTTAACTCATCAGATATGGTCGAAAACTGCATTTGTAAGCTAATATTCTTATAGTATAGTAATATTCAATAAATTTTCTTCATTCTGAAAGAAATTGGAAGTCTCTAGGACAATATTTAGATTTATGGTGAATTTTTGAAAATATTTGTTTACGTCCGCGCGTTACGAATTCATGCATTATTTTATGATAATATTTTCTCTGTGATGCTTTTATTGTTTTACAATGTATTATATACCAAAATGATCGCAATTTAGTGTACATTACAACGAAAAAAAAGTAACTTGTTACCTTTAACCGTTTTGCGCAGAGCGCGATTTGAATACAATTATATATGAAATTTTGTTTTTGCGCTATCATATATCGCATTATTTATATATGATAATGATATTTTTTTCATTTCTGATGGTTGCATACTAAACTTCAAGCAATGAAAAAAAAGGAGCCAAAAATGAACTCTTAATCTTGAAAACTAAGCGCGCTGTGATTTTTTGAAAAAAATATTTTTTCCGCTTCCGCGCTCACTCTGAAACACCTCCGGCACACGGGAGACATTTTTTTTTTATACCGCTTCGGCGTTTAAGGGTTAAGGTAGTGATCGGGCAAAAAACTGAACTGTACTTCTACTGTGACACATCAATCCTATTTTGGAGCGACAAATTGACTTAACACTAAATGAAGTTGCAACTGCTGCTCACATTATGAATGTTTAACTTCAATAAAGGTAAAAGATAGGGAGCTAGTTCTCATGCACTAGCCTATCCATTAAGTCACAGAGGACCTTGTGTTCCTTGACAAAGTTTCTAAAAATCACAACACAAAAGGTTAACTTTGCCTCTTCCAGGCTTACCCTTCACAAATACATTCTAGGTTTTCTAAAACCACAAAACAAAAGTTAACTTGCCTTCAAGTTTAACCATTGGCAAAGGCGTTATAAGTTTCTAAAAATTACAACACAAAAGGTTAACTTTGCCTCTTCCAGGCTTAACCTTCACAAATGCATTCTAGGTTTTCTAAAATCACAAAACAAAAAGTTAACTTTGCCTTCAAGGTTAACCATTAGCAAAGACAGCTAGGTTTCTAAAACCACAAAACAAAAGGTTGATGTTGCCTCTTCCAGGCTAACCTTTGACCACAACATCTGTTTTTCTTAAAAATGATATTGTTATGATACAATAAAGTTTGTTCATACTTACCTGGCAGATATATATATAGCTGTATTTTCTGAAGTCCGACAGAATTTAAAAACTTCCGACACACGCAGTGGTCGCCAGGTGGTTATACCATTCCCGCCGCTGGAGGCGGTATCAGGAACCATTCCCATTTTCTATTATAATTTTTTATTTCCACTGTCCCCTGAGGGGAGGTGGGTGGGTACTTGATTATATATATCTGCCAGGTAAGTATGAACAAACTTTATTGTATCATAACAATATCATTTTGTTCATGAAAAACTACCTGTCAGATATATGTATAGCTGAATCCCACCTTTGGAGGTGGGAAGGGACAGAATAGAAGGATTTTTAGGAAAACAAATGGCCATGCAGATGATTTACCATGCTTGGTTCCACCTGTTTCGCATAGCTGGCTTCGTGGTTACTGCCACGTAAGTCTGCTTGTGCTACTAGAGTTGCCAGCGAGGTAGAGACCTATATAGCTGGTGCACTCCAGATGATCTGTCAACAGGGGCAAGACCACGACGTGACTAGACCATATTGACCATACCATGAGGGCTAAGAAGTAAAATAAATATATATATATATATCACCACCTGACCAACCTAGCCAAAGTTAAGGTGTTTTAACTAAGGCTTAAGAGTTAAGAAGTCGCCGTTGTCGGCGACTCATCAACTAAATTAAGAGCTCTTCCTAACCATTTTCTACAGGATAGGATGAGTGGTACTTCTTGCCCCCAAGATTGTGTCTGCAGACACGAATATGGCCCTAGCGAGCAGCAGATCTCATATGCCATCTTCACATCTCGCAGGAGTGTGAAGTGAACACAGAGTTGCTTCGCTAAAACATGGTACTCAGGATGTTGCTGAGTGCCATGCTCTGTTGAAATGCTTCCGAGGCCGCGCCCTCACCTCGTGAGCATTCAGATAAAAAGATTTCAAATCTTTGTGCAAACAAAATGAAGGAGCATTTTGAAAGAAACTCCTTAACACTAAAGCCAGGGTGTTCTTCGATATGGGCAAGTCTGGTCTTTTTCGGAACACTGCAGGATTGCCCGAATGACTTCGACTTTCTTGAGTTTTATGTAGATAAAACTTGAGAGACCCGACAGGGCACAGGACTCTCTCTGGCTCCTGCCCACTAACTTGTGCCATCCTTGCTTCCAAGCTCCTGGCCTAAGGACAAAACGGGTTTTCCCATTCTTAGGCCACAACGGAAGGCTTAGAGAGCACACCGCCTTGTGTTCTCTAAAGCCAAAACTTGTGACGATGGCTTAAAAATTTCACTAAACCCTCTTTGTCGTATCTAGGGTGGTTAGAAGAAGGCCTTCCTGATCACATGCAAGAAGTTAACAGGTAGGAGAGGTTCGAATGCTTTAACATCAAGAACTTCAGACTACGTCTAAGTTCCATATTGAAAGCTTCGATCTGGACATGCACAGTCAGTCCGTCTGTACTAAAGTCAGGTGACCGACCAGTTGACCAGTCAGACGAATCAAGGACAGCAAGGCTGTACCCTGAAGACCATAAGGCACTATTCTTCGCTGAAGGATGAGTGTCTGGACTGCCTGGGCGATTCAATCTAAGCAAACCTTGGGGGTGTATCAACGCAACCCAACGTCGTCAGCGAATCAACTCCTGACTCGAGCTTCTGGTGCCAGGAGAAAGGAGCGAGGAGCAAAAAGGCGATTCAGTCCCGAAGGAAGAATGCCTGACAGTCCAACCTGGTCTCATGTTACACGATCATCGGGGGTGTATAAAACGCAACCGACTTCGTCAACAAGAAACTCAGGGCTACTATATGTCGCCTGATCTCGCACGAGTGTCTGACTCCGAGAAAACAGGGGTTGACAAAAAGTAGATGGTGAGCGAGTTTCGAGATTCCACAACATTTTTGCTATTCTTTAATATTTGTGCGCAGCTATCCCATTCTTCAGACGGAAATGGAAGACGGTAATCTTATTCCTGTCAACATCTCGATAGTCTGAACGTAGTCAGACTCAGAGCGGAGAGGTTATAGGTACTTTCGAGTTAGAGTAGACCGACTCTCTCGGAAAAGTCCTTGGAAAGTGAACTAGGAAAGTATGTGACCTTCTTTGTGAATCCAGGATTCTGAAGGCCAACATGGGGCGATCAGCGTCATTGTCGCCTCCCTGTGACGTCATAAATCCATCTTATTACATTTCCTAAGCGATTGAAAAAGGGAAAAGAGAGGACTAAACATCCATCCCCGTTCAATATCATAGGATGGCGTTTAATGGGTACCGATCCCGGATCGAGAATAAGGGAGCAGAGAAGAAGCCGCTCTTCGTCCTCAACATATCGAAGAGAAGAATGAAAGGGCGTCCCTAAAGTCTACACAACTCTCAACTTACTTCTAAAGAAAGATTCCACTCGGAAGTGAATAGTTGCTGCCGTCGATCGAGACGATTCGTACGGACTTTTGCAATCCTGTAACGAACCTGTAGAGGATCGTTATATTTTACGCCTGTTGTTATAATAGGCTCTTTCTCGTAAACTCGAACAAGGACCGAGAGAAGATACTTCTTAAGATATGAGAGAGCTGTGGAATATCAGAGTTGATCTGGACCACTGGTTCCCAAAAAATCGTTTTTCGAGACTGGAGGGACTACCGAATTGCTTTTACCTCTTTCAGATTAAGATCCAGGACATCTGAAACCCTATCCAGATGTCCGGCACCTTCTTTCTATCACCTCAGGTGATAGACGCACTGAGAGATGTTCAGAATCATTCCTAAATCTAGAATAATTTTTCAGTTTCCCGGTAGGAAAAAACTGTGGTCTGAATTGCAGTCTATTCGGGGAAACAAACTTCTTCAGGAAGGAAATGGTCCCCAGCAAGCTCATCCATTTCCTCCCCGAGTATGCTTACTTCCCTAAATAATGCTGCGCTTTGCCTAAGCAGGAGAGCAAATAAAAAAGTGCAATGTTGCGGTAGACTCGTAGTTCCATACCGTGCGGTAACGAGCACCGAAAGGATTAAGAGATAAACTGTTGTTTGAACATAGTAAGGCAAAAACGAATGCAACGTTTATTCCATTCACGTAAGAAATCCCCTCAATCTAGGCTAAAGTCCGTGATTGTAGGACAGAGATACAGATAGTCAGTCAATCCCGCAGGAGAGACGTAACCGTCAGCACAGAGATACGGTTAGTCAGTCAATCCCGCAGGAGAGAAAGACGTAACCTACCGTGCATGACAGCGCACGATCTGTTACTGGCTCGGTTGGACTGGAGGACAGACACAGCGTGACAGCACCAGCAAGCAGCTTACGAACGTCCGTCTCTTAACTTTGTCTGGGTTGCCAGCTACCCTATTCTACGAAGAAATAGTGCGTTATTTTTTTTTGAGCAGAAAGACTCTCAAGCTGGTATATTTAAGCGTAACAGAAAACGCTAAATATATAGATGTGTTTTGTGTCGTCAGAACACTGCCATACAACTGGTTTAAAAAGCTAAAATCGGGAAAACTCCCTGGAAGGACGCAGGGGAGTAAACGATTAAACTGGTCCTTAAAATAGACAAAATAGACCCCTCTCCGGTTGCCATCCTGAAGAGGTAACTACAGCAAGGTCGTATTGTACTTGAACCAACCAAGTAAAATAACGCAAGGCAAAAAATGAAATTATATCACAATAAAGTTTGTTCCTACTTACCTGGCAGACATATATATAGCTGAATTTGGAAATACAGCTACATACATATCTGACAGGCAAGTTTCATGAACAAAACTTAGAGAATCGAAGCAGTCGAAGCAGTCAGCTCAAGCTCTTATGTTATTGGACATAAGCGTCATTGACGTAGTCTACAAGTCTATTTCTTGTACGAGTCTGCGAATGACGAATGAGAGCTCTTCCGAATCTTGTCAATAAGAGCTTATTCGCTTACGCAATATCAAGTTAATGAGATGTTTGTCAATGAGAAAACAACCATTTATTTACGGGACAAAGAGATATTTTGTCAAAGAGGGGATACCCACTTACTTGACAAAACGAAAGTATATTGTCAATGGGGGAAAGTCACTGAATTGACAAAAACGTAATCCAGGGGAGTCGAGCATTTAATTTTTCCGAATTCCCCGTCTCAAACGAGGAAGGGCAAGAATTCTGTTAAAGAGACTGGGCTTACGGCAAGTCGAACGGACGATGTTCATCGGCAGCGTAGTCCCGACTAGAAACTAACAAAAATCTATCATCTGAAAAACCCTTTCAGATGGGCTAAAAAAGCTTGGAAAATTATCGGGAAGAGGAAGAAAAACTCTCCAACCAGCTTCCTCTCCCGTATCACAACTAATGCCTGCTAAAAAGACTTAAAATTATTGGCAGTATGGCAAAGGAAGTCCTGTCTTGCGCTTTCCTGAAGAGCGTCCTTTTTGATGAGTGCCTTTGCAAGAATCCTACTGAACGTTGCCGAGGAGTCCTGACGTGCAGGACATCGAGCCTTACATAACCCGTAACTGCCTTATCGCAAAGTCTTGACTGCGGTAGTGGCAACTTAAATTTATTGGCAGAAATGGCAAAGGTTGCGGTAGAGCAAACGAGATCTTCCTTAACTCCATCCACCTATGGAAAAGCAATATTAATTGACAGAGACCTCTTGAATTCACGAAACCCGATGTCTTGCTGGGTTTCGAAGAAGAAGTTGTCTGTTCACTTTAAGCTTCCTCCGAAGCAATGCTACTTCACATTCTTTGCAGGTGAGGTAGAAGGTATCACCGAAGGTAGAGGTAAAAATCTTTAGGCCAAATCTGAAACAAGAGCTTGAAGAGTTCAACAGAAACGTTCAGCAGCCAGGCGACACACCTGGCGTGCGCTGGTGCACGCTCGGCGTCACTGGCGCGCGCTCGGCGTCCACTGGCGCGCTCGCCCGGCGCTCCACTTGGGCGGTGCAACCCTTGCGCGCGCCTGGAGTCCATCTGAGCGTCCAGGCGTCCGCTCTCAAAAGCTTCCTGCTACTATGACTTCTTTTACGTATTTCTCGGTGGAAAGACGGACACGAGTTCAGGCGACGTTCGCCTTCTACTTCTCACTGAAAACGCATAACGAGAGAGAGAGAGAGAGAGAGCGAGAGAGGACGTGAAGCGTCCTCTTCTATAAAGCTTCTATTTAAAGGGCGCGAGTCCTTCCGAAAGCTCCAACCCCTGCACGGAGAGGACGCTTCGGAGGACGAGAAGCAAACTTTCAGGATTCGTGCACGCGCCACGCACTTTGGCAGTCTGGGGATTTTCATCAGAAACTGCCGAAGGCACGCCAGATCGGTGGGGGTTCCTTGTAACCCTCCTTAGGCTTTCGACATGCTCCCTCCCCACCGGTCCTGGGAGTCAAGCAGAGGTCCGGCTCCTAGATTTGGCGAAACGAGGCGATCTGACGCACCATCCACTACACAAGGGTATCACTGCACTTATCTTCTGGCACTTTCACTTTTACTCTCTAAAGCAAGCACTTTCAATTCTAAGTTACGAATCGAAAGAGTATCAGAGAAAGGGCAATTCCTCTACAGACACTGCTTAGGGCCCGAAGGCATACTGCGGGGTTAGGTAACAATTAACAGAAGTAGCACTTCACAGCAATGAAGGAGAGCGAGCACCTCTCGTAGACATATCATAGCCCGTAGGCCATACTACAGGGTTAGGCAAAATAAAGTCTACAGGAAGGTTAGCAGGTTCACTACCCTGACTTTTGTTACTGATTAATTGCGTACATACGAATCATACGTCTTCCTTACGGAATAGACATGTTACTGATTAATTGCGTACATACGAATCATACGTCTTCCTTACGGAATAGACAAAGTCTCACACTCCTTACATGACAAATCTCAACAAAGAAGGAAGACCCATACCCCTCGTACATACCAAGTGCGGATCTACCGAAGCTTTCGGTAGCCACACCCTATCTTTGCAGACAACCCCGTCTGAAACTAGCCTAACTAGATTCAGATATTTTAAGCAAAAATGAATCAAATTCAAATCAATTTAAGATAGCGTATGTCTAGCCACAAATCCAAGTAAATAAATCAAAAGACAATTAGGATACTTAGCGGCAATGAAGTTTCCAAAATCCTAAGACGGAGGTACTGAAAACAGGTGTTTTCAGCACCGGCGACAGAAAAAAAATTATAGAATAGAAAATGGGAATGGTTTCCTGATACCCGCCTCCCAGCGGCGGGAATGGGTACTAACCAACCTGGCCGACCACTGCGTGTGTCGAAGTTTTTAAATTCTGTCGGACTTCAGAAAATACAGCTATATATATATCTGACAGGTAAGTTTCATGAACAAACCAAAGGTTAACTTTGCTTCTTCCAGCATTTACCTTTGACAAGGATGTTCAAGGTTTCTAAAAGGATGATAAAAATGTTCTAGGTTTAACCTTTAAATTTAAAGGCCCAACAGGATAGAGAAATTAACCCCCCCCCCCCCCCCCCCCCCCCCCCCCCCCCCCCCCCCCCCCCCCCCCCCCCCACCCCCCCCCCCCCCCCCCCCCCCCCCCCCCCCCCCCCCCACCCCCCCCCCCCCCCGGGGTTACATTGGAATTCTGACAGGGAACTGTAAAGCATAGCCTTAACATCACCCTCAGCTCTAAGGCAGAAAGCTAAAATAGCATTCCCTTTACACCAGCTTAAAGAAGGGTGCTGACAATAAATTTACTTATTAACCACTGCTAAATAAAAGGTTTTACAGTAAATTCAGATAAAGTTTAGACCGCCATCTAAACTCCAGAGAGAGACTGATACAGAGATGAAGGGGCTTCAATCTCAACACCTTACAGTGCTGGTCCTCAGCAAGATCTAAAACAAAGGTACTGGATACTTGGTTTTTTTGGAATACTGAGGAAAGATACATATGGAACGATAATTTGGAAGTAGACAGTGAAAAGTCTTATATCCTCTAAACAGAAAACATTGACATCTACAAGGTTCCAGGTGCTGAAAATTCCTCCAGAATGGTACCCTCAGCAACACACAGACCACTGCTTCTGACCCCAGGCCATGGCAGTTTTAAATTAAGGACATATCCTATGATAACTTGAAAATCTTATTATGGGAGGGTACATTCTAACATCTCCAAGCAGTTAAGGAGATGCCTATGTCAATGGAACTGTATGGAATTGTTAGTAGAGTTGATTTTTTTCTCAAAGGAAGAATGAGACATCTACCAAGAGCATTGGAAATTCTGAAAATTTTTTGCCCCGAGGCTACAAGGGCTCTACAGGAGACTAAGCAATTCTTGAATTTGAAATTGCTCAATAGAATTCAGAGTAAATACGAGGGGCAGGCCTATGAGTCTGAATTACGCAAAATTTAAGGAAACATCCACTGGTCAAGCCTAAGGGCCAACAAAGTAGTATTAATCATTCGGATGTCCCTGTTCATCTAAATGCTAGAAAGCTAGATGAGTGCTCCTTAAATCCCACAGCAACTACCAAACTTACGGATGTAAAGGCCCTTGTAGACAGTTCTTCCTGAATCCCCAATTGCTAAAACACTGTCCTTCCACAGAATGAATGATCAGACCAATATGTTGTTTCATTTCACTCAAAGCAGCAAACTTCCCACAAAGACTTTGTTTCTGACCAGGAATAAACCTGCTAAGCATCCTGGTGTCTTTCCACTGCCCTGACCAGGTGTAGTGTTGACCATTCTATGTTGCATGAAAGTGTAATGACACTAGTTAAAATGATATTGTTAGTATACAATAAAGTTTTGTACATACTTACCTGGCAGATATATATCTTAGCTTAGGTCTCTGACGTCACGACAGAAATTCAAAAACTCGCGGCACACGCTACAGGTAGGTCAGGTGATCTACCTTACCCGCCGCTGGGAGGCGGGTGTAAGAACCAGTCCCCCTTTCTTGTCAGGTTATTTTCTTCCACCTGTCTCCTGAGGGGAGCTGGGCGGGCCATCAATCGATATATCTGCCAGGTAAGTATGTACAAAAAACTTTACTTGTATACTAACAATATCATTTTTGTACATGAACTTCCCTGCCAGATATATACTTAGCTGATTGACACCCTTGGTGGAGGGAAAGAGACATACTTACTTAGAAAGTGGGGACAACACATGTTAAAGGAATACATATATAAACCTCTGGTTCTTACCTGATTTAGGCAGAAGACTTGATAAGTTACTGTCTATTAGTCTGCGTTGCCTAAAGAGTCTCAGCGAGGGCGTGACCTATGGCTGAAGACCTCTTTGGTCTACCAATGGGAACTGAGTCCACTTACTTGGCAGAATCCAAGCAGGATACTGGTCAATGGGGATCAAACCAAGCTTACATGCAGAGCCTATCACTACCAATTGCAAGGAGCCTTAAGCACAACCGATCACCTAACCAAATACTAACATTAGTATACGAAAGAAGGAGCTGCCTCCTGCAACCTCCTTCGCTACAACAAAAAACTCAAACTTAAAACTAACAGGGAAAAAAGGATTAAAAAGGATGTGTTTCAGCTCCCTGCCCAGCACTGAATCCGCCGATACGTAAGGGCTAGCCCAAAACACTTATCATACGTAATCGATACGTCCCTTAGGTAGTGATTAGAGAAGACTGATTCACACCTCCAAAAAGTGGCCTTCATAAGGTTTTGTAATGACAAATTCTTCTTGAAATGCCAAAGACGTCGCGATGGCCCGTACTTCGTGCGCCTTTGACTTTCAGAAGGTTAAACTGTTGCTGATTGCAAGAAGTGTGTGCTTCTCTAATAATATTCCTGATAAAGAATGAGAGTGCATTTTTAGATAAGGGCCTACTGGGGTCCCTTACAGAGCACCAGAGATTGCTCTCATTAGCGGCAAGTCTTTTCTTCCTCTGAAGATAATCATTTCAGGCTTCTCACCGGGCAAAGAGATCTCTCCTCTTCTGTCCCTCCGACTAAGGAGGATAAGCTTTTGATTTCGAAGCTCCTGGGCCACGGCGAAGAAGGGTTTTCATTCTTGGCTAGGAAAGCCGGAAGAAAACGAGCAAACCGCGGAGCCTCCTTGGAAACCTACCTCACCTTCTAGAGCCTGCAGCTCGCTGACCCTCTTTGCTGACGCTAACGCACAGAGGAAAAGAGTCTTCATCGAAAGGTCTCTGAACGAAGCAGCATGGGGAGGTTCGAACCTTGAGACCTCAGGAAGAGCAGCACGACATCAAGATTCCAGCTAGGCACTAAGGAGGAGGTTATTTTAACCGTTTCAAACGATCTGATTAAATCATGGAGGTCCTTGTCCTCAGATATGTTTTAATCCTCTATGACGAAAAACTGAAGGAAAGCATGCGTCCTGTACCCCATTGATGGTGGAGACAACCAACCCGCATTTTTCCCTCAGGAAGATAAGGAAATCTGCATCTGCGTCACAGAGGTACTGGAGGAGGAAACTTTATGAGTCCTGCACCACGTCGAAAAACATCCCACTTCGACTGGTAGAACTCTAGATGTGGAAGGTCTACGTGCATTGGCAATAGCCCTTGCAGACTTGCCGAAAAGCCCTTAGTTCTGACGAGACTCTTGATAGTCTGAATCCAGTCAGACTGAGAGCGGGAGGTTTTTGTGAAAACCTGTCGAAGTGGGGTGGCTGTTTGAGCAGATCGACTCTTAGAGGTAGGGATCTTGGGACATCCACCAGCCATTCCAGTACCTCTGTGAACCAGTCGTGGGCGGGCCAGAACGGAGCTATCAACATCATCCTTGTTCCGTCTGACGCTGCGAATTTCCTTAACGTTTCCCCTATAATCTTGAAAGGCGGGAACGCGTAAAGATCCAGATTCCTCCAATCCATGAGGAATGCATCTATTGCCACTGCTCTTGGGTCTGCAATAGGGGAGCAGTATAGATCTATCCGCCGCATTCCTGGAGGTCGCAAATAGATCGAGATGGGGCCTGCCCCACGTCCTCCACAGTTCCTGGCATACGTCCGCGTGCAGAGTCCACTCTGAGGGAAGGACTTGATTCCTTCTGCTTAGCAGATCCGCTCTGACATTTCTTTCTCCCGTACGAACCTGGTGAGAAGCCTTATGTTCCTTTCCTCTGACCACAAGAGGAGCGATCTCGCGTCTCGTACAGGGAGAAAGAGTGAGTCCCCCCCTGTTTTCGAATGTAAGCCAGGGCTGTAGTGTTGTCGGAGTTGATCTGAACATATTTCCCTTTTACGAGGGGTTCGAAGGTCTTGAGAGCTAACCAAATCGCTGTTAGCTCCTTCTTGTGAGTGCCAGGACACCTGATCCCCCATCCAGGTGCCTGACACTTCTCTCGACCCGAGAGTAGACTTCCCCAACCTTTGTCGAATAGCGTCTGCATACAATACTAGGTTGGGTTCCGAACCTGCAAGGAAAGGCCTTCCTTGAACAATAGAGGGTCTAGCCACCAACGTAGATCCTCCTTTATCTGTTGCGAAATCTTGAACGCAAAGTCCAGACCTTGATATTTCCGATCCAGTTCCTCGTCAGGAAGAACTGTAGGGGTCTGAGGTGCAACCTTCCTAGAGAAAACGAATTGCTCCAGAGAGGAGAGTGTCCCCAACAGACTCATCCACTCCCTCGCTGTGCATACATCTTTCTCTAGAAAGATTGCTACCTTCTCCAAACCTCGGGTTATCCTCTCTGGGGACGGATACGCCCGAAAAAACCAGAGAAGCCATCAGAATCCCCAGATAGATACGCTCTTGACTGGGGATTAGCTGTGACTTCTCGAAATTCACTAGCAAACCCAGAGAAGCTGCTAGATCCAACGTCACTCGTTAAGTCCTCCAGACATTTCTCCTTGGATTTGGCCCTGATAAGCCAATCGTCCAAGTAGAGGGAAATCCTCACTCCTTCGAGATGAAGCCACTGGGCAACGTTCTTCATCAGTCCTGTGAATACTTGGGGGGCGTGGAAAGGCCGAAGCATAGGGCCCTGAACTGAAAAACGTTCCCTTCCCCACATGAATCTGAGATATTTTGCGAGAAGAAGGATGGATCGGCACATGGAAGTAAGCGTCCTGAAGGTCCAGTGACACCATCCAGTCCCCGGGACGAAGAGCTGCTAAGACTGATGACGTCGTTCTCCATTAGCGAAACTTCCTCTTCTTCACAAAGACATTCAGGGCGCTCACGTCCAGAACCGGTCTCCATCCTCCTGAGTTCTGGGAACTAGGAACAAACGGTTGTAGAACCCCGCTGAAAGAGGGTCCTGAACCATCTCTATTGCCTCTTTCTCTAACATCAGCTCTACCGCTAGAGCAGGGCTTGATTCATCAGTGGGTCTTTGTATTTTGGCCACCAGTGCCCTTGGAGTGGTGGTCAAGGGTGGTCTCGAAATAAGGGAATGAGGTATCCCCTCTTGATGATCGCGAGGACCAGTTGTCCGCCCCTTTCGTGCCCAGACATCTGCAAAGTTCAGAAGTCTGGCACCCACAGTTGTCTGGAGGACACCCGAACTATTTCTTGGCCCTAATAGACCGGGAGAAGGTCCTTCCTCTTCTAGGCGGTCTCGAACCTCTGGAGGAAGAAGAGCGAGACGAAGGTCCTCCTCGAAAGGGTTCTTGCCTACTTTGACCTCTTTCTTCGTCTTCTGCTGAAACGAAGGTTTCGGAATTCTAGCCGAGCGAGCTAGCATATCCTGCGTCGCTTTTGCTGATAACGAGCTGGAGATATCGTTAATAGTCTTCTTGGGGAAGAGTTGCGGGGAAAGTTGCGAATACAGCAAGGAAGCTCTCTGTGCGTGAGAAACCGCCTTGGTAAGAAAGAGAGCAGAAAACGGCCCTCTTCTTTACCACTCCTGCACCCAAAAAGAGAAGCAATTTCCCCGGAACCGTCTCTCACTGCTTGTCCATGCAAGACAGAAGTCATGCAAGACAGAACTGCGTGGAGGTCTTCAGGCGAAAGAGTGTCTTGCTCTGAGTCCTCTTAGCCAACACTCCCAGGGTCCAGTCAAGAAAAGTTTAAAAAACTTCTAAGACTCGGAACATTCCCTTCAGAAGGTGATCCAACTCGCTCATACCCCACGTCGTCTTCGCAGAATTCAGCGCCGAGCGACGTGCGGAATCGACCAACGAAGAGAAGTCCGAGTCGCAGAGGGGAAGAGTTAGACCCAGGGAACAACTCTCCTGACTCGTACCAGAACCCCATCTTACCGTCAGCTTGGACGGGGAAAGAAAAAACTGTCTTGCCCTTCTCTTCTTTGAAAGCAACCAGTCGTCAAAGTTCTTCATAGCCTTCTTCATAAACACGGTAGGCTTCATCTTACGACCGAAGACTCTTAGCCGTATTGGTCGTTGAAAATAATGTACGGCGGAGACGGAGGAGCAACCGGCCGAAAGAGACTCCCCAAAATCTTGCAAGAGGAGGTCTGTAAGTCTCTTATACGAAGAAAACCGAAGCATCCGTTGGGCAAATCTTCCTCCGAATCAGCAACAAATTCTTCCGAAGAATGACGTCTAGAAGCTCTACTGCCCGGAGGAGAGCTAATCCTTGGAGAGCGCCTGTTCGGAGAGCGCCTACTAGGCGAGCGCCTACTGGAAGAAAAACCACCGGGAGATCGCCTTCACGGGGGAGCGCCTACCAGGAGAGCGCCTACCAGGAGACGCCTACTTTTAGAGCGCCTCCCAGGAGAGAGCCTACTAGGAGAGCGCCTAGTTGGAGAGCGCCTACTAGGAGAGCGCCTACTTTGAGAGCGCCTCCCAGGAGAGAGCCTACTTGGTGAGCGCCTGCTAGGAGAGCGCCTACTTGGGGAGCGCCTACTAGGAGAGCGCCTACAAGTGGAGGCCCGTCTGTCGGAAACAGATTCTAACTCCACAGAAGAGCGTCTGGATAAGGGAGAGCGCCTATCAGGCTCTCTGCGCCTGCTAGGCTCTTGGAGCCTGCCATCCTCAATACGCCTGCCAGGCTCTTGACGCCTGCCACGGGGAGAGAAAACATCCACAGATGAATCCCTGTCAGAAGCGCGGCGCTTACAAGGCTCTGAGCGCCTATCCAATCGGGAGTGCTCTAACGGAGGAGAAAACTTCCGTTGCCGCCTACCAGGTTCTTGGCGCCTACAGGTCTTGGCGCCTACTAGGCTCTTGGCTGCCTACTAGGCTCCGAGCGTCCGTCAAAATGAGAGTGGCCACCAGGCGAAGAACTCTTCCTTCGCTCCTGACGAAAACTAGGCTCTTGACGTCTGTCAAGCTCTGACGCCTAACTGAAGAGGAGCGGAAATCCTGAGGAGAGAGCCCGCCTGGCTCCTTACACCTTACATGCTCACAACTCTTGCTGGGAAGATGAGGAGAGCCTACTTCGGAGAAAGAATCCCGATCTCCATCCTGCCCACTTCTGCAACTCCTAGTAACAGGCTCAAAAGCTCTTCTAGCCAAAGGAGATTTAGCCGAAGGAACGTTTTTTAGACTTCTTCACCGGAAGTGAGGCGTCCTTCCGACGATGAGAAGTCCCGGCAATAGACTCTGCTAAAGCCGCAATCTGCGCCTGCAGACCCACCAGGATACGCGCAGGAGATCTCTTAAACTCCTCTACAGGGGACGAAGTCCGAGAGCGAACAGGAGAAGCGTAACAGGACGAAATCTTGGTTCTCTTGCGTTCCACTTCAGGCTCTTCCGCGAAGGATTCGGGGCTGGAAGGAAGGGTTCGCAAGGATCCTTCCAGGGCCTCTTGAGAGGGCGAGACGAACCTCCCGATGCGCTCCATCTACGCTGAGGAGAAGGCGACGAAGATGACGAGAAGCACTGGCGCAATAACTCCTTCTTGGTTCGATCCAAGGCAGCCTGGGAACGAGCAACAGGAACTGCCGAGGGGACGCCTGACCGGTAGGGTTCTCCCTAACCTCCTGCGGCTTTCGACTTTCCTCCTCCACTGGGTCTGGGAGTCTGGAAGAGGTCTAGGCCTGGAAACGTTAGTGAGCCGGTCAGACGCACCCTCCACTGCACTAGGGGCACTGCACTGATCACTTGCACTATCATCACTCTTACCTTGTCGAGAGCGAGCGAGGCTCTCCTTACTCCTGATCGAGGCTCTCCCAGAAGCAACTTCGAAAACGAATCTTCGGGTTCAAAGCTGGGCGCAGGGGCTGAAAACTGGATTGAAGGAACTACTTCTACTACAGGATTCTCAGCGTCAACTTCACTCACCCTCGATCTAGAAACTCTTTGAAGAAGCCTTGCGCACCCTATCTTTCTCTAACTTTCTCACATAAGAAGAGAGAGCCTTCCAACCATCCTCATCAAATTCTCACACTCTTTGCAAGGGTTAATAAAAGAGCATTCATTTCCTCTACACGACTCACATACCGAGTGAGGATCTAATGCAGCTTTAGGAAGCCTAACTTTACATTCCTTCTCTGAACAAACCCTAAATAAACTAGGTTTCTTAACTTCAGAATCATCCATGATTATAGATATGTAAGAGAAATCCAAAAGAAAAATCCAAAAAACAGTCCAAAAAGCGTATGCCAAGCCAACAACCAAAGGGTACTTCACCAAAATCCAAATCGTCGGCAACAAGAACGAATTTCAACTATCGTAAGGACCTGAACAACAGGTGTTTGTCCAGCCGGCGCAGAGAAAATAATCTGCCAAGAAAGGGGGACTGGTTCTTACACCCGCCTCCCAGCGGCGGGTAAGGTAGATCACCTGACCTACCTGTAGCGTGTGCCGCGAGTTTTGAATTTTCTGTCGTGACGTCAGAGACCTAAGCTAAGTATATATCTGGCAGGGAAGTTCATGTACAAAACTCTGTGTTGCATGACAAGAGGGAAAAGACCAAAACTTGGAATAGGTTTTAAGAACAAAATGGACGATTCCTGGTTACAGAGTCCTTCCTACAGTCCTGGAGCCAAAGTTGGTTCTGGATTACTTACAAATTTAATGAACATTATTTGTAAGTCGTAATTCTTACGCTGAAACTGTACTTTAATTGAGCATGATTATCTGAAAATATCCTGTGAGGCCATGTTTCCTAATGAGGAAAAGCCCTTACCATATAGAAAGTTTCCTTCAGGTCTAAAATTCTTCAAGCAGCAAATGCCTATTCATCTTGACCAACAAGCAACATAATTAAGTATCATCCCCACATCCCACATCACTAGATAAAAATGGGGATATATAGAAATTGGCCAGAAGAAGCAACAGGTCCTTGGCCTTTGGAATACTGTTGACAGAGTTGGCTAACTTGAATCACTGATTCAGTAGAAGTGTCTTGCTCCTGAAGTCGACACCATCTACCAATGGGCGACAAGTTCCCTGACATAACTTATAGAGAGCTGCACACTAACCTAAACAAAGTGGACAGAACAGCAATACCTTCTAGTAAAAACATCTTGAAGGAACTTGCATGACTGTGGATGTATGGTAAGTGGAATATATTCTGCATGTGCACCACAAGTCTGACTGATATTTGGAAAGGCATTAAAACCATCCTAGAAAAATGATATTGTTATAATACAATAAAGTTTCATACATACTTACCTGGCAGATATATACATAGCTAAGACTCCGTCGTCCTCGACAGAAATTCAAATTTCGCGCCACTCGCTACAGGTAGGTCAGGTGATCTACCGGCCTGCCCTGGGCGGCAGGACTAGGAACCAATCCCGTTTTCTACTCATATATTTTCTCTTCCACCTGTCTCCTTGCGGGGAGGCTGGGTGGGCCCTAATCGTATATATCTGCCAGGTAAGTATGTATGAAACTTTATTGTATTATAACAATATCATTTTCATACAATCAACTTACCTGTCAGATATATACATAGCTGATTGGCACCCTTCGGTGGAGGGTAAGAGACAGCTACTACTAGAATAGACAGGTAAACAACATCTGTTGTAGGTATAAATAAAAACCTTGGTTCCTACCTGATAGGTGGTAGACTTCGTGGGTGTTTTCCCCGTAGTCTGCATCACCTCAAGAAACTTTAGCGAGATATGTGATCTATGGCCAAGAATTCTTGTGGGTCTGCCGAAGGGGTCTTATCCACTTACTCGGCAGAGCCTGAAAGGACTTTGTCAATGGGTGCTGATCCACTTACATGACAACACACCTTATTAAGGAGCAAACAATCAATCCCGACCACCTGATCCTAACCACCATGTTAGTATTAAAAATTGCTCAGAGTTATCCCCAACTCTTCGCAACAACCGTAACTATTACAAGATATCACAAGAGTTCCTTACTGAACTGAAGTGAGTGGCCGCTTGTGCGACAACTGCACTTGTTCAGCAGAAAGTCTAGAACATATCTATATTTAAGGTTGATTGTTGTAAGCTCCTGTACCCAGGATTGTGCCCGCAGACACAAAAGGACCTAATGAAAAAACATTTTTCATAGGTCACACGCACGTCCTTCAAATAGTGAGCCGCAAACACAGAATTACATCTCAATATGTCGCTTCCAAGATATTCTTCAGCGACATATTTCTCTGAAAAGAGAGAGACGTTGCCACTGCTCTCACTTCATGAGCTCTTACTCTCAGGAGTTTTTAAGGAATCGTCCGTGCAAGCCTTATGAGCGTCCATAATTACGTTCCTGACAAAAAAGGCTAATGTATTCTTAGACATAGGTCTTGATGGATCCTTCACTGAGCACCACAGGCCTTGTCTAGAACCTCCCAACTGTTCCTTTTTCTTTAAGTAAAACTTTAATGCCCTTACTGGGCAAAGAGACCTCTCCGGTTCCCTGCCGACGAGACCCGATAATCCTTTTACTTCGAAGTTTTCTCGGCCAGGGTTTTTCGAAGGATTTTCATTCTCGAATTTCTCAAGAATAATTCCTTGAAGGAACAGATGGCTGAATCTATCTGAACCCGACTTTGTCACTAAGGGCGTGCAGTTCGCTAACCCTTTTTGCCGTTGCCAGTGACAAAAGGAATAAACATTTTCTCGTTATATCACGAAACGAGGCCAAATGTAGGGGTTCAAATCTCTCTGAAGCCAAGAACTTCAGTACTACGTCTAGATTCCAGTTAGGGGAGAAGTCATTCTAGACTTCGTGGTCTCAAAACGACCTAATCAGATCATGCAGATCCTTATTGTTTAAAAAAACCCCAAATCTAGGCCTCTATTTCTAAAGACGGCCGATAGCATACTTCTATAGCCCTTTATCGTGGCTACGGAGAGCTGCGACTCTTCCCTCAGAAATAACAGAAAATCCGCTATTTCTGCTACAGAGGTACTGGAGGAGGACAACTTCTTGACTTACACCACCTTCTAAAAACTTCCCACTTGGATTGGGTAAACCCGGATAGTGGAAGTTCTCCGGCTCTAGCGATCGAGCTTGCTGCTTTTCTAGAAAAGCCTCTCGCTCTGACAAGTCTTTCGATAGTCGAAAGGCAGTCAGAGCGAGAGCGGGGAGGTTTTGATGAAACCTCTCGAAGTGTGTTTGTGAGAAGATCCTCCTTTGTGGAAGGGATCTGGGAAAGTCTACTATCCACTCCAGTACCTCTGGAAACCATTCTTGAGCTGGCCAAAAGGGGGCTATCAGGGTCATTCTTGTCCCCTTTGAAGTCACAAACTTCCTGAGTACTTGCCCCAGAATCTTGAATGGGGGAAATGCGTAAACGTTCTACCTGAGACCAATCTAGTAGGAAGGCGTCTACTGCTAGAGCTCTGGGATCTTCTACCACTGAACAGAAGACTTCCAGTCTCCTCGAGAGGAACGTGGCAAAGAGGTCGACATGAGGAGTTCCCCAAAGAGACCAGAGCTTGAGGCAAACTTCTGAGTGGAGGGTCCACTCGGTATGAAGGACCTGGTTCCTCCTGCTCAGCCTGTCCGCTCGTACGTTTCCTTACTCCCTGAACGAACCTCGTCAAGAGAGAGATGTTCCTCTGGGATGTCCACACAGAAGTTTTCCCGTGAGTTCGTAAAGGGCATACGAGTGAGTACCTCCTTGCTTCCGAATGTATGCCAGAGCGGTTGTATTGTCCGCATTCACTTGAAACTATTTTGTTGCAAACTAACGGTTCGAAGCTCTTTAGAGCTAGGTGTACAGCTAGCAGTTTCTTTGCAGTTTATGTGCCAGGACACTTGAAGGTGCATTCCAAGTGCCTGACACTTCTCTCTTTCCCAAAGTTGCTCCCAACCTTTTTCCGACGCGTCGGAAAACAATACAAGGTTTGGGCTCTGTATCTCCAGGGAAGTACCTTTGTTTTCCCCTGAGTGGGATAGTAACCACCATTCTAGATGTCGTTTATCAGATCTGGAATGGGAAAAAAGTCCGAGAGAAGTCCTGTCTTCATGTTCCACGAACTTCTGAGGAAGAACTGAAGAGGACGGAGATGAAGTCTTCCTAGGTGAAAGAACTGTTCGAGCGAGGAAAGGGTCCCTAACAGGCTCAACCATTCCCTCGCCGACGTCCGTTCCTTCTTTAGGAAGAGAGAGACTTTTTCTAAACCTCTCGCTAGTCTCTCTTGAGAAGGAAATACTCGAAAACCCCGAGAATCCATCTGAATCCCCAGATAGACCAAGTTCTGGCTGGGGATCAGTTGGGACTTCTCGAGGTTCACGAGTAATCCTAAAGTCTTTATAAGGTTTTAGTGTCACGTTCAGGTCCTCCACCAAACACTGGTTCCTCTGACTTTGCTCTGATAAGCCAGTCGTCTAGATAAAGAGAAATACTGATTCCTTTCAGATGAAGCCATCTCGCCACATTTTTCAAAAGTTCGTTGAAAACTGAGGCGCCGTCGACAGGCCGAAGCACAAGGCTCTGAATTGGAAGATCCTTCCCCCCGTCATGAAACGGAGGTACTTCTTCGACGAGAAGGGTGGATCGGGACGTGAAAATAAGCGTCCTGGAGATCCAGAGACACCATCCAATCTCCTTGGCGAAGAGCTTGCCAGGACTGAAGCAGAGGTTTCCATGGAGAACTTCTGTTTTTGAACAAACTTGTTCAGAGCGCTGACATCCAGAACTGGTCTCCATCCCCCCGAGGCTTTCGCAACCAAGAAAAGACGATTGTAAAACTCCCGGGAGCTTTGATCCAGCAAAGTTCTATAGCTCTCTTGTCCCACATCTGAGCCACCATTTGTTGAAGAGTATCTTTCAACACAGGGTCCTTGTAATTGGCGGACAATTCCCTCGGTGTTGACGTCAGGGGAGGATTGTCCAGGAAAGGAATGAGATATCATTCTGAAGAACCGACATCGACCAAGGATCTGTGTCGATGCGAGTCCAGGCTTCCGCAAATCCCCGGAGCCTGGCACCTACTGGTGTTTGGAGGAGCGCCACTTTACTTTCCCCTTTTAAAGGGGCGGAACGAGGCTCGACCTCTCTTCTCGGTCGTTTTCCTTTTAGCGGTAACTCTAGTTGGAGGGCCACCTCGAAAGGGCCGAACAGGAGTAGACGCCACTTTCTTCTCTCCCACCATTACTGGTCTCTTCTTCCTGGACGATTGTAGGAGAAGATCTTGAGTCGCTTTCTCCGTCAGCGATCGGGAAAATATCCTTCACCAACTGTGACGGGAACAGAAAATCAGACCTAGGGCGAAAAGCAAAGCTGCTCTTTTGAGAGTGTGATACTGCTTTCGTCAAGAAAGCGCTAAACACAGATCTCTTCTTCAAGAGACCTGCTCCAAACAAGGAAGAAAGCTTCCCCTGAGGCCGTCTTGCACCTGCCTTGTCAATACATGACAAAATTGCTAGGAGTACATCCGGTTCTAGCCCTTCAGGGGCATGAGCCTTCTTGGACATCACCCCAAGGGACCAATCTAGGAAGTTAAAGACTTCTAGAATGTGAAAAAGTCCCTTGAGGAGATGATCCAACTCTGAAAGGCCCCAAGTAATCTTAGCCGTGTGAAGGCTATGTCTCCTGGATGCGTCTACCAGACTGGAAAAGTCAGCCTCAGCTGAAGCAGGGAGAGTGAGCCCCATATTCTCCCCAGTCTGGTACCAAATCCCTCTCTTGCCGGTCAGTCTAGGGGGAGGCATGCAAAAGACTGTCCTTACTAGTTCCTTCTTAGTAAGCATCCAGTTATCCAGCGATTGCAGAGCTCTCTTCATAGAAATCGTCGGTCTCATCTTCACGAACGCCGACGATTTCGGAGTTTTCGAGCATGAGAACAGTGAACGAGGCGAAGGAGGCGCAGGGATCAATGCATCTCCGTATTCCTGAAGAAGGAGAGCTGTCAAGACTTTGTAGTTCGACAGTCCTTCCTTACTGTGAGACTCGTCCTCTGATTCCTCTTCCATAATCGGATCAGTAGGAGAGGCCACTTCTCGTTCCAAGTCTTCTTGTCCAACCAATCTCTCTACTGGGGACAAACTCCTAATAGGAGAGGGGCTAAGAGAGTGTAAAGAGCTCCTATGCATGACCGGCTCTTCGTACTTGGTTGGCGCCTCGCGCCTGGCTGGCGCCTCGCGCTTGGCTGGCGTCTCGCGCCTGGCTGACTCCTCGCGCTTGGCTGGCGCCTCGCGCCTAGCAAGATCCTCGCGCTGGCTGACTTCTTCGACGCTTGGGCTGGCGCCTCGCGCCTGACTGGTGCCTCGCGCCTCTCAAAAGTCTCTCGCCTGACTGACGCGTCGTGTCTTGTTGAAGTCTCGCGTCTTCCTGAAGTCTCATCCTTGCGTGACAGATGCTTTACTGGAGCCTCACGCTTGGATGAATGCTCACGCCTGTTTGTTACTCCGCGCTCGGCTGAAGCTACTGATCTGGCAGACGTATCCCATCTGGGAGAATCCTCTCGTCTGTAATGCGTTTCTCGCTTGTCTGACTCTTTCTTAGAGGACGCTTCTCGTCTGTAGGACGCCTCGCGCTTGGCTGTTGCTACACGCTTGTCTGACGAATCCAGATCTTCCCATGAGTCTCTATCTGAGATCTCAAAAGACTCACGTCTCACAGGAGCCTCACTCCTGGAGGGAGAAGGAAGACGAGTCTTCTTGACCGGCAGTCTGACGTCTTTCTTACGAGGAGGATCCTTAGAAAGGACTCCTACTAGGGCGGAAAGCTGTTCTTGTACCGCCAAAATGATCCTTTTGGACGCTTCTCCTGCGTCTTCTTGAACGGGAGAGGGAGACCTCGAAGGCGTGTTGCCCCCATCATGGGACGGCGAAACCCTCTTCGCCTTCTTGATAGAAGGAGGCTCTTCTTCCGAAAAGCGTTCTGGGCTTGAATCCAAACCAGGATCTCTCCAGTGCCTTTTCAGGGGCCTGGACAAGTCCGAATCCTTCCACCCTCGTTTAGGAGAGGGAGAAGCGGACGAAGAGAAGCACTCTCTGAGGACGCTTTTTCGATAGCGGTCCTGAGCAGGCTGTCTATAAACAGCACCTGCTGAAGGGACGCCTGACCGGGGGGAATTCTCCACAACCTCCGTACGGCTTTCGACTTTCCTTCTCCTCTGGGCTTGGGAGCTTGGAAGAGGTCTAGGCCTGGGAGCGTCGCAGAGACGGTCAGACGCCCCCTCCACAACACTGGGGACACTCACTTCACTAAATTCACTTTCAAAACAAATCCTTACCTTTATGGTAGCCATTTCGGATCTCATCCTGTGAAGCGTAGCCTTCAGTTCAGCAATTTCCGAAGCTGAATCTGAATGTATGGCCAGTGAGGGTCCTGATACAGAATCATAATTAAGAAGAGTTAGAATTATCTAAAGGGCGCTCAATAGGCCATTGTACAACTACCCGCCATCTTAGATGCAGCCCTTCTGACTCCTATCCCTTTCTAACTTCTTCAAAGTAAGAAGTTAGAATCTTCCATTCCTCAACATTCAACCTTTCACACTCATGACAGGTGTTAGAAATAGAACAATCAAAACCCCTACATTTGCGACATACAGTGTGAGGATCAACCGAAGCTTTCGGTATCCTCACCTTGCAGCCTAGATTCACACACATTCTCACACAAACACTTGAATCAGACATTCTGAAGAAAAAAAATCAAAAAGCAAGTCCAAATCCAGTCCACAGTAGCGAATGCCAAAACAACAATCCAGGTACGTCACCAAAAGTCCACAAAAAGATGATCAATTGCTAGGAAAAGCGAATTCCAGTCAAGAGGAGGCAGCAACGATGTTGATACCACCGGCGACAGAAAATATATGAGTAGAAAACGGGATTGGTTCCTAGTCCTGCCGCCCAGGGCAGGCCGGTAGATCACCTGACCTACCTGTAGCGAGTGGCGCGAAATTTGAATTTCTGTCGAGGACGACGGAGTCTTAGCTATGTATATATCTGACAGGTAAGTTGATTGTATGAAACCAACAAGTATATGGGTAGACACTTACTGTTATTCAGTCTCCAAACGTCCAAGAATATCTCTAATTACTTATTGGTGCCTTCCTAAAGAATTACCCTTGGACCATCATTCCCTCTATATACAATCTCCTACTAAAAGAGACTTATGAGAGATTCTGCTGAAGACAAGGAAGCTATAAGAGGGAGATTAAACCGGTCGAGGACAACCAAAAAGAATAAACTGCCCTTCACCGTCTCCACCATATATCATACTGGTCCCAAATCTCTCCATGCATGTTAAGAGGTTGCAACTCTCCATATCCCAGAGCCTGAATCTGCACTTATCCCCGAAAGGTATAAAATAATACTACCAATAGATAATCCCTTTTCGCCTTAAACTGAGCTGCATAATCAGACAGGAAGTGAAAGTGTTCTCACTTTTTCCAAACTGAGTGAGTAATAACCATGAGGACATTACCCTGCAGCATCAGAAATGAGTTACTTGTTTTAGTTACTTGTTTCCTCGCTAAAAACTCCCGCTGGGTTGGCATCTCCACCTCTCTAAGAAGTCGCAGAGACGAGACAACATAGATAAAAGGTAATAACTCAAGTTAGACTGAAAATCCATCAGCATGCATGTCTTGACAGTCTCGAGTTCATTTCCCCACAGAAAAGAGAAAGAAAGCAAACCTCCTACTAAAGACGGTGTTAAAGGACCAATAAGCGTTGTACAGCAAAAGGCAGCCTTCGGCTCTCCGCAACCTTAAAAGACAAGACGACAAGCCAAGGCAGACGCAAAGGGGGGTTGTGTGCCCGAGGACGAGAAACGCTCTTAAATTGGAGAAAGCGTTGGTTCTCTTCTCCAATATTTAGAGGGCGCCAAAATACGCTAAGAAAATTATATTGTTAAGATACAATAAAGTTTTGTACATACTTACCTGGCAGATATATACTTAGCTATAGACTCGGTCGTCCCTACAGAATTTCAAAACTCGCGGCACACGCGACAGGTAGGTCAGGAGATCCACCATTCCCGCCGCTGGGTGGCGGGGTCTGGAACCATTCCCGTTTTCTAAGCCATAATTTCTCTTCCACCTGTCTCCTGAGGGGAGGATGGGTGGGCCATTAATCGTATATATCTGCCAGGTAAGTATGTACAAAACTTTATTGTATCTTAACAATATCATTTTTGTACATGAAAACTTACCCAGCAGATATATACTTAGCTGATTGGCACCCTTGGTGGCGGGCAAGAGACAGCTAAAAACAAAATAATACTTAAACTAAATACATTAAAAAACAGGGAAAAAACAACCTATGTTCTTGGATAAAATAATCCATGGTTCCTACCTGATTGGGCTGAAGACTTCATGACTACTGTCGATGAGTCTGCCTACCTCAAGAGTTTCAACGAGGAATGAACCTATGGCTGAATAACTCTTTGGATCGTGTCAATGGGGGCTAGCCCGCTTACGCGACAGAGCCTATTCTGGATCGTACCAATGGGGGCTGACCCACTTACATGGTAGAGCCTTGACCTTTTGTCATATCAATGGAGACTCGCCCTCTTACATGACAGAGTTAAGGTTACTAAAAATAATCACAAGGAGCACTGAAGCCAATCCCGATCACCTGACCATGTTAGTACTGTTATAATATGAATTGCAAGAGGGTTCCCTATTCCCTCTGACAATTAACCAATACAAACAACCACCAATAAAAGATAATTTAAACACTAAAGTAAATTACGAAGGATTAGCCTCAGCCCTTTCTCCCAGCACTGAATTCGCCGAAACATACGCTCCCAGAGCAAAGCACTTTTCGTACGAATTTTTACGTCTCTTAGGTAATTCGAGGCAAACACAGAATTACATCTCCAAAACGTAGACTCTATAAGTGCCTGCAGAGACCATGTTTTGTGAAATGCCATTGACGTAGCTATGGCTCTCACTTCATGAGGTCTTACTCTGAGAACCTTGAGGTGCTCTTCATCACACTTAAGGTGAGCTTCCCTTATTACATCTTTTATGAAGAATGTAAGGGCGTTCTTGGAAATCGATCTTTTCGGATCTCTATAGAGCACCAAAGACTTTCTTCTGTACCTCCCGAGCAACTTTTTCTTCTCCAGGTAGAACTTGAGTGCCCTGACTGGAAAAAGACAAAAAGTCCTTTTCTAGTTTCTTCCTTCCTGTTAATGAAAGATAGTCCTCGTATCTCAAAGCTTCTTGGCCAAGGCTTTTGAGGGATTTTATCATTTTTTTGCTAGAAAAAAATGGTTTAAAGGAAAAAAAAAAAAAGAGCAAATCGCTCTTGAATCCTTTGTCTTAAAACCCACTTTACCTCCAAAGCTTTGCAACTCGCTAATTCTTTCTTAGCTTGTTGCTACGCAAAGAGGAATAATGACTTTGATCGTTAAGTCTCTAAAAGAAGCTGCGTGAGACGGTACGAATTTTTCCGACATTAGGAACTTGAGGACCACATCCAAGTTCCAGCTAGGTTTCTTGATTACGTGGTCTTTCGTGGTTTTGAAAGACCTTATAAGGTCATGTAGATCTTTATTATTGGTCAGATCTATTCCTCTATGTGAAAGACTGAGGCAGCAATACTTCTGTAACCTTCACTGTTGATACTGCCAGGTTTTACAGTCTTTTCTCAAATATAGGAGAAAATCTGCGATTTCAGTTACAGAGGTACTGGAAGAAGGAATAATTTTTCTTCCCCTTACACCATCTTCTAAACAACTCCCACTTCGACTGATATACTTTAGAGGTGGAGACTCTTCTGGCTCTTGCAATAGCCTTCGCCACTTCTCGTGAAAAGCCCCTTGCTCTGACAAGTCCTTCGACAGTCTGAAGGCGGTCAGACTTAGAGCGGGGAGGTTTTTGTGAAACCTGTCGAGTGGGGTTGTTGAGAAGATCGTTCCTCAGTGGAAGCGATCTTGGAAAATCTACTAACCACTCCAGCACCTCTGTGAACCAATCGAGAGCTGGCCAGAAGGGAGCGATGAGGGTCATTCTTGTTCCTTCCGAGCAAGCGAACTTCCTCAATACTTCCCCTACTATCTGAAAGGAGGGAAGGCGTATGCGGTCAAGCCCGTCCAATTCTAGCCGAAAAGCTGTCTACTGCTACTGCTTGTGGATCCGAGATCGGGGAGCAATAGTTCTCTAATCTGTGATCTTGTTGGTCGTGAACAGGTCTATATTGGCCTTCCCCACAGATGCATAGTTTGCCTGGCAAATCTGAGGATTGAGAGTCCATTCCGTGGGTAGGACTTGTTCTTTTTCTGCTCAACAGATCTGCCCGGACATTTTTCTCTCCCTGCACAAACCTTGTGAGAAGAGAGATCTTCCTTCCTGAGCCCAAATCAGCAGATCCTTTGCTGATTCGTACAGGGAAAAGGAATGCGTCCCCCTTGTTTCTTTATATAAGCGAGGGCTGTTGTGTTGTCCGTGAATCTGAATCCCCAGATCTGAGAACCTGTTCCTCGAAATGAACTAAAGCTATATGAATGGCTGTTAGTTCTTTTTTGTTTATGTGCCAGGACACTTGTTTCTCCTTCCCAAGTGCCTGACACTTCTTCCGAACCTAGGGTCGCTCCCCACTGCCTGATCTGAGCGTCTGCAAATAACGCTAGGCGAGGGTTCTGTAAGCGAAGGGAGATTCCCTTGCTTAGTTTCTGTGGATCTAACCACCAGCGGATATTTCTCCTTGATCCCTTTCAAGATTGGAAATGTTTCTCTCCCCAGATTGTTTGGACCTTCCAATCCCATTTCTCCTTCAGATAAAATTGAAGGGGTCGTAGGTGTAGTCTTCCTAAGGAAACGAACTGTTCCATCGAGGAGAGGGTCCCCAGTAAGCTCATCCATTCCCTCGCGGAACAATGTTCTTTCCTTTAAGAAGACTGCCACCTTTTCTAAGCAGCGTTCTCTCCTTTCCTGCGAAGGATACGCTAGAAAATCCCGAGAATCCATCTGAATCCCCAGATAGACAATACTCTGCTGGGGAGTCAGCATGGATTTCTTGCGATTGACTAAAAGTCCTAGGGACTTTGTCAAATTTAGAGTAAATAAAAGGTCCTCCAGACATTTTTTCTCCGATTGGGCTCTTATTAGCCGATCATACCCAGATATAAAGAGATCCGGATCCCTTCCAGATGTAGCCAATAAGCTGACATTCTTCTGTGATGTCCGTGAAGACTTTGAGGGGCCGACCGAAAGTCCGAAACACATCCTTTATCGACTCGGCAACTGTAATACTTTTCCCTTGGAACTGAATCTCAGATATTTCCTTGCTGCCGGATGAATTGGCACATGGAAATACGCATCCTGAAGGTCCAGGGACACCATCCAGTACCCTGGACGAAGAGCAGACAGAACAGAGGAAGACGTCTCCATCGAAAATTTCTTCTTCAAGACAAAGAAATTCAGGGCACTGACGTCTAGAACCGGTCTCCATCCCCCGATGCTTTCGGTACCAGGAATAGCCGATTGTAAAATCCTGGAGACTGGAGATCTTGAACCAGTTCTACCGCTTCCTTGGAAAATCATCTGTTCCACTGCTTGCAAAATAGCAAGCTTTCGGACCGGATCCGAGTATCTTGCAGTCAACTCCCTTGGAGTTGTCGTCAAGGGAGGATTTTCCCTGAAGGGGATCAAGTATCCTTTTTTCAGGATCGAGAGGGACCAAGAGTCCCGCTCCCTTCTGCGCCCAGAACTTTTGCAAAGTGGAGTAGTCTGGCGCCTACTTTCGGTCTCCTGGAGGACTCCCTGCTAATCTAGACTTCCCGAAGGACCTTCTAGATGATCTACTCCTTCTATCTGGTCTGCGACCTCTAAGAGGGGTCCTAGAAGAGGAGGCACCTCGAAAGGGCTGTACAAAAGAGGGTCTCTCTTTTTCTCGATAGGCACGGCCGGCCTAAACTTCTTGGCTGAGTGAGTGAGGAGATCCTGAGTTGCCTTCTCCGTAAGAGATTTAGCAACCTCTTTAACAGTTTCCTGTGGAAACAGATGCGGGGACAACGGTGCAAAAAGAAGAGATGTTCTTTGTAAAGGTGATACGGCCTCTTCTAGAAAAGAGCTAAAGACCGATCTCTTCTTTAAGACTCCCGTTTCCGTAAAAGCGAGGCAACTTCTACGGAACCGTCCATAACCGCTCTGTCCAAGCAAGCCAGGAACCGCTTGAAAGTTCCTCCATGGGAGACAAAAGTCAGTGTCCTGAGCTCTCTTAGCTAACGCTCCCAAAGCCCAGTCCATGAAGTTGAAGACTTCCAGGGTCTTAAAGAGGCCCTTTAGAAGGTGGTCTAGCTCACACATGCCCATGTTGCTTTTAGCAGAAAGCAAAGACTTCCTCCTGGAAGAGTCCACTAAGGAAGCGAAATCCGCATCTGCGGATGAAGGGAGGTCCTAAACCCCATAGGTTCCTTGGTCTCGTACCACCTTCCTGGTTTACCTGTTAACTTGGAAGGAGGGCCAGGGAAAAAACTGTTTTGCCCGCTTCCCTTCTGGAAGTCAACCCACTCTGAAAAGGTCTTTAAGGCCTTTTTTCATACAAAGAGCAGGCGCATCTTGACGAAGGAAGACCGACTTGTTGAGCTTTTGTGCTCCACATCAAAGATCCTGGTGAAGGAGGGTCAGAGGATGAAGGGAGTCTCCGAACTCCTTGAGCAGCAAAAGGGAAAGCCTCTTGTAGTCAGAAACTGCTACATCTACGGGCTCCTCCTCTTCCGATACCTGTTCCAACGGATTCCACGAAGGAGACCGTTTGGGAGTGATCGGGCTCTTCCCGGGAGAAGAACTCCTTTTCCGAGAAGGGGAGCGCTGAACGTTCGAACTTCTATACGAAGAGTTGAGGCTCCTGTCTGTCCGAAACACTCTTGCGCCTACTAGACTCTTGTTGTCTAGGCCCTTGCGGTTCGCCAGGCTCGTGGCGCTTGATAGGCTCTTGGTGCCCTGATTCAGGGCGTTGAAAAGATCCCCGCGTCCGATTCCTGACGCTTAACAGGCTCTTGGCCCCCTAACTCTTGACGCCTAACGTACTCCTGGCGTCCTGCCTCCTGGCGCCCTCCTGAATCCTGTGGTCTGAGAGGCTCTTGACGCCCTTTCTTGCGTCTCGCTGCCTCTTTGCGCCTGCCTGGCTCCTGGTCCTGCAGACCCCAAAGGATCCTGATACTTAAATCGGTTTTGTCTATCTTCCGGTTCCTTGAACCTAATCGATCGAGACTTCTGCTCGATTCGCGGCGTCTCATAGGAGAGAGCTACGATCTTCCTATCTACCAGGATTCAAAGCCTTACCCGTCATAGGGCGCTTTGGAGAAGAAAGCCGATAGGGCGAAAGAACTCTCCTCTCAGGCAGAACAACTCCTATCGGACGAGTCTCTCGACGATGGCAATAAAACGCCCTGGAGATTGTGTGGGTTCTCTCCTATACGAAGAAGGGCGCTTAGCGGAACTCTTAACAGGGAGCGAAACATCTTTCCTCCTTGTCGATCCTTAGCAAAGGAGCCTACTAAAGAAGCTAACTGCTCTTGCAGATTAATCAAAAACTTCTTCGTAGGATCCTGAAAGAGAGGGCTCCTCTTGTCTCGTCTTCTTAGGTACCGAAGGCCAATTCTCGGGAAAACGCTCTGGGCTGGAATCAGCCGCGTCTCCTTTAGGCGCCTTCCAGGCTCTCTTCAAAGGGTGCGAAGAGAGGCCGCGAACTCCATCCTCGTTTAGGAGAGGAAGAGTCTGAGGCCGAAATTTAACACTCCCGCCTTACGGACGCCTTTTTTGCCGGCAATCCGAGGCAGCCTGGGACTTTTACAAACCAGGATCTGCCGAAGGGACGCCTGACCGTTTTTGGGGCGGATGTTGCTTGCATCCGCTCCCTTGCTGGCTTTCGACATTCCTTCCTCCCCTGGTCCTCTGGGAGTTTGAAGTCGGTCCTTAGGCTAGGAGCAATGAGGAACCGGTCAAGACGCCCCCCGCCTCCACTGCTGCACTGGGGACACTGGCACAAGTCACTATTCACCACTCTTACCTTCATTGTTTAGAGCTCGTAACTGAGCTTGAAGTTTCTTGATGGAAGCTTTTGTACATTTTCCCTCTCTGAAGAAGAATCTTTGGATTCAGAACAGGGAGAAGCAGCTGAGGCTAAGGGAAAATCGTTTAGTAGGAGAGTTAACTTCTTGTTCTAGAGAACAAGATCTACTAGATGACCTAGCTGAAGCCTTTCTTACTCTATCTCTCTCAAGCTTCCTAACATATGAAGATAACTCCTTCCATTCAAGCTCTGTAAGGTTCTCGCACTCAACACAGGTATTATTAAAAGAACATTCATTCTCTCTGCATTTAGCGCAAATACTATGAGGATCTACTGCCGATTTTGGCAGCCTAACCTTGCAACCTTCCCTACTACAAACTCTAAACATAGGTGAAGCCTTAGCGTCAGACATCGTGAAAGAGTGGTCAAAACCAAAGTCAAAAAACAGTCCACAATAAGCGTATGCCAAGCCAGAGAAAAAACAGAATACGTCACCAAAAAACCAATCCAAATTCTCGGCAAACGAGTAGAAATCCAAGATGGAGGAACGAACAATAGGTGTTGTCCGTTCAACCGACAGAGAAATTATGGCTTAGAAAACGGGAATGGTTCCAGACCCCGCCACCCAGCGGCGGGAATGGTGGATCTCCTGACCTACCTGTCGCGTGTGCCGCGAGTTTTGAAATTCTGTCGGGACGACCGAGTCTATAGCTAAGTATATATCTGCTGGGTAAGTTTTCATGTACAAAAATTAAAAAATATTCTCTATGTGGCCTCTATCCTCAACAATATGAGGATACAGAAAGGGGTAGTGTGGCAACAAACGCCAACCGGCCTAAACAAGTTCCTCCAACTTCATTCAAACTCTTCTTCCGTCAGCGGGCGACGGGAGGAGACAGCTGCCAACAGGAGGTACACAACAGCTTAAAGGATTGCTCTTTCTCCGCAACCCTTGGCAACAAAAAGCGACACTTGTCGATAAGAGGTGACAGCAGCCGAGTGCTGTATCGAATCCACCATGACTCAATGAGAGGAAGACTGTTTAAGCGATGCGGGACTCAGCCAAGTCGGCATGAGTCAACTACGTTCATACAAGTCAACAATGTCCACAGCAGGGTTCCCAGATATATCAGACCAAATTATCGTACCAAACCCTCTTCAAATGATCGCATTTTCCTTTATCGTACTGAGGATTAAATTATCGTACACGTACGATAATTATCGTATGTCTGGGAACCCTGGTCCGCAGTCCGCACGAGTCGACTGAGGGAAAGAGAGAACGAGGCGCCAGAAGTGGGAGGCGGTGGGAGAGGAGTTACAATGACGTTCCCGCCTCGTCCAAAAGCGATCATACATACTTGAAAGCATTCCTATATGAAACTAAGTTAGAAATCTCTGAAGCTAGAACATCTAACTCGGCAAGAACTTTAGATACTACAGACCGTGCTGACTTGAAAGAGAAACATTAATCGAGACAGTAGTAAGAGATTTGCCGATAGCCAAAGAGGAAGCACACAAAGAACGAACACAAGCATTATGAAAAAAAAAGGAATATGCTAGCAGATGAGAATTTAGAATAACCGAAACATGAGAGAAATAAACAGTCGACTGATTCGACATATCTAAATGTGTAAAACTCGCTACAGATACATTATCATCTCCATAAAATGTCTATACCTATATCATATATTATTAAGCCTATGCATGATAACACCTCAAACTAGGTGTTGAAGACGACAGAATGCGCCTAATGAGCGAGCATTAACACTTACCGAAACGGTCCTAGGCAATTGCTTCAGCAGTCCTTTGGCGAACGCTATAAACGAGATTCAGACCATGAAAAGGGCGAAGTAGGTATTGGAGGGCACAGAATCCCATCGTCCCCAGAACCGACCAGGTTCCCTGGCAGCAGACATTTCCAACTGTCGCAGGGCAGTCCTAGGCTCGGGCTACGTACAGATGAGGGCACCAACACCTCAATTCTAATTAACAGGGAACGCGAAAATGAGCGCACACTATGGAGGGATTCGGAACATTCCCGTCACGAACTCAGTTCAAATTTTATTAAAACTAAAAATAGGTTAATGCTCAACTTCTCATTACACTTTTCCTGAACCGAATGGAGAGCAGAAGGCGCAGCTACAAAGGAAGTCAATACTAGCCTACTAAAATGCCTAGTCTGAGCAGGGATAGCCTGACAGGTTCAAGTCCTGATCTAACTAATTGCTTTTGCAATCTATTAGATTCCAGTCTTTCCTATATCTGACATATTCAGGCATAAATTTCTCATATCAATTCCCTACATTCTTTACATCTAGTAGTTCCAAGATCACACTCTGTACCCTTGTCAGTACAAAGGAATGTTGATCAACTTCCCATTCACCATCCTGGTTACACCAAAAAGATTCCTAGATAGCCTGATGTTATTGGATTTGCTTCCGGTGGAAGATATCCTAGGAAAATGAAATTACAATACTGTAACCAGGTGTAAAACGACCTAACTTCACAAAATACCAACAATCGCCTAGCCACAATGGTGGCAAGGAGAATTCTGACAAGAGCTAAAACATTCGAAACAGGTAAACTAGACAGTCATCAGTGCAGCCATTTGATTTTTTTTTTTTTTTTTTGATGCGACTTGTCCCCTAAAAAATCGGCGGGGAGGGAATATAAGGGTAAATTTAACCAAGTAGGAAGGGATTCATCTCAATTAAAAAATTCTAAAACATTTTCCCTACCTTCCACGAGCAGTTGAAAATGCCTATTTGCAATCCCTAGTAGGACCTATTTTATATACAAGACAATCATAAATTTTACCAAATTATATGTGTTTTTTCTAATAAATGAATTTATTTTATTCTGTAAAATTATCATTACTGTTCAAACATTATCAAAACAGATAAGAAGTAAAATAGGTAACAAATTCTTAGCATTTGTTGAAAAATATTTATGTAAATTTACTGAGAACGAAGATTCAGTAACTTTTTTTACTTTCACATGTTTTTTTTTAATACACTTTTCTTTGTGAAATTACATTTACTACCTACATACTATCGTAAAAGACAAGAACAAAATAAACAGCACCCCTTGGTATATTTACGAGCAAATTTACAAAAAGAAAAAAATCTCAAATGTAGACGAGAGAGTACGCAGTTACAGTTCTCCCTTCAAGTCACAAGCAGAACTTAAGTCCCGAGATACCCACACTCGTGATTTTAGCCAGTGTAAAAGTTACCATTACTAGTGAATTTATGGGCTGTAAAAGTATTGGCACCTCTTTCCTCCCCGATTCTTTCCAAATCAATGGTGCGTAATATTGTTTATCTACAGGATCAATCCATCCACCATCCCCCACCCCAAAAAAAACCTGTTATTTACTGCTTTTTTTCCTAAGGATCAATCCGTCCCATCTTGGGTTTTTTTGATTGAAAAAAAGATTAAAACATAATGGGTAACCACATACTAAAAACTTAACCAACTTAACCCAAACGTAAGCGGAAAACAAAAAAAAAAAAATGTTACCTGGTTTGGGGGCTCCCCTTAAAGAAGGGTCGAATATTGGGTACTGCATCTACATACTAAAAGAATTGCTGAACTACTACCTATCATCAGCCTCTCCTGTTTTCCTTTGTTTTGTGGATGTGAGAAAAGCATTTGACAGAGTAAACTACCTGAAGCTCTTCCTGAAGCTGCATAAAAGAGGCACACCCCTTTATCTAATTGGCATTTTATATTGCTGGTTCTCCACACAGCAATTCTGTGTCAAATGGGGTAAGGTATTATTGTACACCTTTGGCTCCTTAAACGGGCTTCAGCAAGGGGGCATTCTCTCTCCATACTTGTTTAATACGTACACAGATGCCTTGAATATCAAATTGAACTCACTCCCAATCGCATGCACTGTCAAGGAAACAACTATAAACCTCTGTTACGCCGATGATATGGTTCTGATTTCCCAATAAGTGCAAGGTCTCCAACGACTCATCGACACTTGCCGCCAATATGCAGAAGAATTTTATAAAATTTGCAATGAAACCAAGACCCAGTGCATGTCGCTACTCCCGAGATCGCTTAAGCATATTGCAGAACCACAAATTTTCCTTGGAAACTATCAGCTGGAATTTGTGCACGAATTTCCATATTTGGGTCATTATCACCGACAACCTAAAAGATAGAGCAGACATGGAACATAGGCGTCGTAAACTATGTGCAACTGGCAAGATGATTGCAAGGAGGTTTGCCTTCTGTCAACGAGACATGAAACTACTGCTCTTCCGCTCGTACTGCTACAGTATCTATGGGTGTTCCCTCTGGACGAACTATACCCAAGAGACCACGAGACGTATCACTGTTGTGCACAATGACATTTTGAGACGCCTCATAAACACTCCCCACTACCACTCCACCACACAGATGTTCACAGGAAACCACCTGGACAATTTAAAAATCATTGTAAGGCGAACAATGTCCAGTCTGGTAACCCAAGTGAGAAACAGCAGCAACTCACTCATACAAAGCATCCTAAGGAGTGAAACAAGAGGATCTAAACTGTGGGAAAGATGGGAAAATGAGGCCTTTGTCCCCTAAAAGAACTTAAATCTCTGTATTGGCAAGATGTCATCTGCAGATTCTGTCATTATTATTATTCTTATTGCTGATATTTTACTTTTTCATTATTACTGTGAATACTATCAAGTTAAAGTCTTTTTTTACATTCAATTTTCTTATTTACCCCTCTGGACCTGACCACTGTAACCACCTAAGGTCAAATGCAGTTTCACTCGGCCTAGGCTATACAGTAGATCTAGTTAATAACTCCACATAAAGCATTTCTTTGGAAATTGCAGTTTCCTATAGTATGTCGGTTGCTTATTAAGAATTCACTGTTATTTTGTGGGGGTAAACTGTAATTAACATCCCCCCCCCGGGGCCAGTACTAAAGACGGCAAAATACATTTGATGCCCCAATCCCAAGTGGCTGTCGTAGGTATTCGCTGGACCATTCTTTGCAGTGCATGCGGAGTTATTGCCTAGAATTACCGTCTATACATGCAAATTAATGCTTCACTAGTATTCTTTTCATATAGCTAATATACTACAATGTTTCATTGTTTTACTTTAGTTTAGACCACTATTGCATTTAGGGTTAAAAGTATTATTTTACTGCTTTAATTTAAGCTTTGAACATTTCTGACATTCCTTTCGTTGGCAAATGAGTGCTTTAATATTAGATGGTGGAACCACTTCTAGGGAAAACAACTAATGGGACTAGCTGATCCAGTTTTCACCGCGTGTGAATCCACCCTCCAAAAAAGTACTTTAAACACGTCCTGACACCAGAGATGGGCACCAGTCACCACAAGTCATCGGTGGTGAGAGCAACATCTTGAGACCTCTACTATCCTTTCGAAGTATTTTCTCCAAAGTTAGAAATTAAGGTCATATTTTAAGATTAAACAGAGGTTAATGAAAGTCCAGAAAATTTACGCCATCTCGATATTTGTGGAGTCACTTGTGTCAATAAACTTTCCATTCCATGTGCTAAATCCGCAATAATCGTCAATAATGACAATGCCCGCTCTGGGATCCACGGAAACCGACGTTTTTCGGTAGAGAGAAGAAGCGTGCACTAGATAATTATTTAAATAAATAGTTAAACAGCAGTATAAGGTCATGAATTATACAAATTTTTTACATATTCATGATTATTAATTTGAAAATATTCGTTGTTTTAAAGTAACTAGATTCCTGACTCAAATATCAACAGTTTTGCTGTGAACAGTACCTACGGCGTTGTTCGCGCTCTTCTGTTGTTTATCAGTGTTGCCAATTCGTATGTGCTTACCCTTCAAACTGGGTATAAGACACAAAACCGGGAAATAAGAGAAATTAGGGTATCTATTTGTAGTACATATACATATTAAAGCAATTTTATCATTATTGCATTACTATGACAACTAGAACTCATGAAAACAGTTTGTAAATGCATCCACATATGTGTGAAGCTCCACTAAGTTGGCAACGATGGCATATTGCTGTCGTCTGCTTATTTCTACTTTAGAAATATCTGTAATTTTTCGGGGTTAATAGACATGAATTAAAATAAACATTTTGAAGTAAAAAAGTAAAGTTAAACTAAATAATCGTCAAGGTAAACAATTAAGGGAATAAAGCTTTGCACCTCATAAACAGTGTAGTCGTCCACAACTGTGTTTGTGGAGTGAGCACTTATAGGCACCAGGAACAGCAACATGGTTCAAGTGCAATTTGGAGTGAATTAAGACCAAATTGTGTATAATTACAATCAAATAGGCACTGTGGAGTTTCAGTTGTGATGGCAGTAAGGATAAACCACCGATTACAAGGTAAAATGAATTTCAGTTCAAACCATGACCGCAGGAATATGAAGTTTCCTACTTTCACTAATACCTATAGGCAACAAAATTTTGTTTTATTGTGCAGATTACAACTGCAATCTTGAGTAAGATCAATAAACGTTACATATATATACGCTAATATTGTTCAATTGAGCGCTGGGAAGGTTGGGAAGGACGCGAGGACCATGCGGGTTACGAATGGCACCTCAGTCGGTCGATGGCCCATCGGATTTAAAAATTGCCTTGAAAACATATTTTACGTAGACTTCACATGCTTATTTTAAGTTCGTATGGCGCTTTCATATATCACATTATGTTGACGAAACTTCAATCTTTTGAATGGTATGCTTAAAGATGTAATTGTATTCTTGTTTCACCAATTAAATATAGAGTGAATATGGCTGATCCACCCGATGACAAGGGATACAAGGCGGTGTCTTCCCCTATATGCTGTATTTCAGAGGGCCACAGTAATTAAACAGGGTTTTTGAGTAAAGAAAAGACAAAAGGGGTAAAATACATGGACCTAGGCTAAGTACCTCTGATGGTTCTCATACAGATTAGGTTAAGGGAAGTTCATGGCATGTTTACAAACGAATACTAGGTAGCTAGGTTACTTATCATGAACTAGGGACAGGACACATCTAAAACCCTCGGTTAGGTTAGGTCATAAGAAAACTTGTGGAAATGCTACCCCTTTTTTCAATTGTGAAACTGTGGTTTTAAATAAAATTTTACCTCTTCCTGACTAATAAAACACAACATGGGGAGTATCTATCTCGTCTTCAAAGGCTAAAACATACTAGGTACTATAGTAGTCATGCAAAATGTCAAATTGTTTAGCCTATGCTACTTACCACATCAGCGTCCAGCACACCGTTTCCCCATTTCGATAATCTTGTTAAACTAGACTAACACTTTTGACTGGCATTCACTTTTGCAGAATTTTGCCGTTATACCTAATTTTGCTTTTCAAATAACAAAATGCGATAACATTGATTCACAGGAATTGAGTACCTTAATATAGGTAGGTACTACCTATTTGGCCTCAAACACGGATAAATAATGGAAATTCGCAAACTCGTAACAGCATGTAGCCTAGGTGGAAATTTTTTACAATGAAATACTAGGTAGTATTTAGGCTATATTGTGATTCCACTATGTTATAGTAGTAGTAGGTATATACTAGCTAGTAAGCTATTACTAGGTATCACACATTGTCAGTACTTTTTATCCTCCTGCATATAACACACAAAGCACTTCTAAAATCACAAAGTATGCAGTTTAATGGATTTCGACTTCTATCAGCAAAAAATAAGGAAAAAAGTGGCCTATGTTGCACACATTAAACACAGGTACCGTCAAACCGGGAGTAACAAGTACACTTATTATCGCAACTTTCAAAACCATAACAAAAGATGATACTCTGACTGGGTACTATTCTTTGCGGCAAAATTAGTTTACTAAGGCTAAGTCAGAGCTACACAGTAATGATGTATTCAGGCCACCAAGTTTTCAATTATGAGGCAAGGTCCTAGATTTACAATAACGTATCCAGCCCACCAAACTTTTCAATAATGGGAAAAGGCACCAGATTTCAACATAGTTAACGTGGCCTCATGGAGTCTCATAAGGGAGGTAGCGGTGTGGGAAGACTTGCCAAAGAAATTATTCAGCTAGTCTTAATTTATAGGTAACGCTGGAGCTGTAAGTAAAGTCTACTGGTATGAAAGTCTTATCTTAAATACGGAAAAAGCCGAGACAACACTAATATGTCCAGATCACAAAAAGAAATTACATAGAGTGGAATCATCATAAACTATATAAATTTGTAATTCCAATCGTAGAATCTAAAGGAAAAGTTCCCAATGAAAGATATATATAAGGTACAGTGGTGCTCAAATCTCATGCGACATGATTCTTTTTGTATTGTCCAGATTCTCAGACTCAACGTGACGCTGCCATGTAGTGTTAGACTTTTTTTTTTATTTATTTATTTCTAATGCCATGCATGACGAAAAGTTAGTGAATTCACAGCTATCCCTATTTTCCGTATGGTTATATAAATATGATCCCTTTATGCATTGCTATAATTCGTAATCTGTGCGATTTGAACTGATTTTTTTTTTTTTTTATGTTACTTAGTTCACAGTGAGGTGTGTTAAGGTTAGCGGTGCTATCAATGAAAGCACACTAGTCAACTTAACTACGTCTGCAGCATTATGACAGTAGACCTAATAAGCTCAACAGTCATAACAACATTTTCAAAGTAGGAATATGAATTAAAACAGGTTTTCTTTGAATGTTGAAGTTTTCGGCTGGGTTTAAGCTGCCTGTATGTTGCAAAATGTTTTAAAGGCCTAAAAAATAATCTAAGCCTACTGAGATGTAATTTGTTACTAATGAATTTATTTGTAGAGATTACCTGTTCTTTGAGGAAAACAAGAGGAATAGGAATTACAACCAGTGTTCTTTGAATGTCGAAGTTTCAGGCTGTGTTAAAGTTGCCTGTATGTTGCAAAATGATTTATAGGCCTAGAAAAAATAATCTAAGCCTTCTGAGATGTAATCTGTGACTAATGTTTTATTTGTAGAGATTACCTGTCCTTTGAGGAATAAAAGATGATCATGATTTTGATTATATGAAGAAGGGATTGGAAAATATTATTTTCTTAAAAGTCCTTCTGCTCGCTTTTGGTGTACTATAATTTATTTTTTCATAAGGTAACTTGAAGTGTAAGAATGTGTAGATAACCTCATTTGCTTTCTGGCCAGAAATTGTTAATAGAGAGATGTGGATGTTGTACGATATGTTCTTCGGCCATGCGCTGCCGAGCATGCATCCGTTTATTGGCAATTCTGTATACGCTGTTTTTGCGAGGTCAGTGGCTCCCGAGTACCCTGTAATAAAGTCCAGTCTCCAGGACGTTGTGTCATTGCAAACCCACATGGCGCAGTGAGTAGGATAAGGACCAACCATGCCCAGATACGTCGACCACCCCAGGCCACGCCGAGGGGCGTGCCTCACCTGCAATGCCAAGGGCCTTGTCACAGGCCCGTCATGCAGCACAGACGTTATTTGCAGACCACAGCGTGCCATCCGTTCCCTTCAGGATGCCCTTCCCGGTTCAGGAGCACTGCCGGTAAAGTTCCTGTCTCTGCTGCCCCTGAGAAGTGTGAGGCGGTAATGTCGTCGGCAGCGTTTCAGATCCTGGAGACGTTTTCGATGACGTATTGGATTCACCTTAACAAGTTCCCGCCGCAGGATGTTGTCCTGCACATTAGGCTCAACTGTGTACCGGCGTTGCAACGTCGCACTGGACGCTCGTATTCAGATGCCAAATGGAATGCCCTCGCCCCAGACGCGCTCTGGACGCCATCGGGAATATTGTGTTGCGGTCGTCGAATCAGGCAGTCAGTGGTCTGAATTCTTTGCCCTCGCACAAGGGCCGCGAGGGAATAGTGAGCGACTATTTTCGAGGTGTGCTCAGAAGGCCACCGACTGTGATTTTGAGTGTCCCAAATGCGGGGAGTGTTTAATAGAGTACATGCTGTTGCGGAAAATAATGGTAGCCTCAGTGACCCTGTATTAAAGAGGCAGTTTTTTCAGACATGTGAGACATTTAAGAGTGTAGATGCCCTTCAGGCACGGATGTGCTGCACTTTCGAAGCTGCACGCCAAGATGTCGAAAGTATCCCACGCGTCGCTATCAGTGAGAGGGGGGTCTGCTGGCGCCTCGAGTGATGACGTCACAGGCATTGATGACGTAGAGCCAGACATCGCGGTGTTGCGCGGCAATTCCAATGTGAAGCGTTGCGGAAATTGTGGGGGGCGCCATCCCTTTGGTCGAGCGTCGTGCCCAGCAAGAGGTATAACGTGCCACAGGTGCCAAAAGGTAGGGCACTTTCAGAAATGCTGCAGGAATACGAAGAAAGCGCCGCTTGCCTCGAGTTTTAGCGATTGTTGCAGACACGCACCTCTCCCCCACCCCACGATCAAGGCTTGTGTTTCCATAGAACGGGAATTCACGTATCCACACTCGTCGTAGCAGACACAGGGAGCACAGATCTGCGTTGCCGGACCCACGATTCTCTCAAGACTGCAAATAAATTCACTGGAGTTGCAGCCGCGAGCAGGTCTGAGGGACGTAGCTAATCTCCGAGTGAGATGTCTTGGATCAACGACATGCTTCATTGATATAGGTGGCGACGCACGAAGCAGGAGGTTTACTTTGTGCCGACGGCCAAGAACGTCTATATAAATCGCTTGAATGCTTGTAAGGAGCTTGGGGAAATAGTACCCCCTGACTTCCCTCACCCCTTACCATCTCGTTGCATCAGCTGATGTGCTTAATGAAGACGTCGCACGGCCTAACTCCCCTAAGACAATGAAGCCAGCCACCTTACCCATCCCGCCTGTGGAGGATAATATACGAGACTTGAGGAGTGTTATTACGGCATTTCTCTTCAACAACCTTTAATACAACCAGGGAACCGTTACCTGTCATGACGGGCAAGCAGCACCACATCCATTTGTTGCCTGATGCCGTGGCCTTATGCCTGTCACACGCCCGCGACAAAATCCCTAAGCATTGGGAAGAGGGAGGTCAAGGCTCAACTTGACGAGGACGTTCGGAAGGGCGTGATAGAACCAGTCCAGTGGGGGGGGATGCAACGGAATGGTGTGCAAGGATGGTCGTTGTCGCCAAGAAGAACGGGTCAACCTCGCCGCACAGTAGACTTCCAGCGCCTCAAAAACACCCCCCACTCTTCGGGGAAACTCATCATACACCGGCACCCTTCGACATGATTCAAGCATCCCCATTCATACGTACAAGACTACGGCGGACGCCCACTGGGGTTTCCATCAAGTGGGGAATTGGACGAAGACAGCCGCCCGCTTACGACCTTATCACTCCATGGGGACGATACCGTTATCGTAGAACACCCATGGGCCACTGTTCGGCGTCGGACGCCTACACAAAAAGGTTTGATGATGCCCTGCAAGACATCACCAGAAAAGCATAAATGCGTTGACGACACTTTGCTATACGATCACAGCATTGAAGAGGCGTTCTGGCATGTATATGAATTCCTGTCAATGTGTGCCTCTGCAGGTATCACACTCAAGCCCGAGAAGTTTAAATTCTGCAAGAGAGAGGTCACTTTCGTCGGTTATTTACTGGGATGGGAGTCATACAAACCCGCAGACGAACGACTAGACGCCATTCGTAACTTCCATTATTCCAGAGAAGAAGCCCTCCATCACAGATATTAGGTCGTGGTTCGGGTTCGTGAATCAGTTAGCAGCCCTTCCTTGCAACGGCGCCCCCCATCATGGAGCCCTTTAGGGACCTCCTCAGAAACCCGCCCACTGGAAAAAACGTTTACTGGGATAGTCAGCTACGTGACAAACTCCGGCAGGCACAGGACCGTCATCTGTCAATTAGCCAAGGACGGCTTGGCATATTACGACAAAAAACACGCCCTACGACCGATAATGACGGATTGGAGTAAAGAAGGTATCGGGTTCGTAGTCCTTCAGCAGTATTGTATTTGTCAGTCAGCTGACAGCCCCTTTTGTTGCAAGGGCGGCTGGCGCCTTGCCTGTGTGGTAGTCGACACCTCAACCTCCTCTGAAGCTGGGTATGCCCGTAGAATGGAGAAGCCCTGGCAGTTACCTGGTGCTTGCGGAAGGCCAGGCTGTTCTACTTGGGTGTCCTAATCTCACCATCATCACGGACCACCGTCCTCTCGTCAAGCTGCTGGGTGACAGAGCCCTTAAGGACGTCATCAACCCGAGATTATTTCAACCTGAAAGAGAAGACACTCCAGTTCAAGTTCCACATGAAATACCTGCCCGGAAAAAGGAACACTGCCGCGGATTTTAAGGTACCCGACCATGCGAGCACCCCGCGAAAGCTTCCGACGTGGATTTGGAGGACGACATTCAAGTGGCAGTGGCATGTGCAACCGTGGCCGCCTTGGAACCGGATATCATCGTGTTGGATGAAGACTGCGTAAGGAGCGCCGCATCTAACGACCCTGTATATCGCTCTTGCTTGCAAGGGTTGCAGCGGGCGACTGGCCCCAACAGAAGTCGCAAGAACTCGCCTGCCTTCGCCCCTTCTTCAGCGTTCGGACCGGCTAGCCATCAACCAGGATCTGGTGACATACTCAGTGGACCAAGGATGTGTTCGCTTGGTTATACCCGAGGATTTACGCCGTCCAGGTAGCCGCTAACCTACACGCAGGACACCAAGGCCTCGACTCGATGCTTAGAAGGGCCAGGCAGTCGGTCTATTGGCCGGGAATAGAAGGGGACCTTCAGCATTGCCGCGCCCGATGTACTTCATGCGATGAACATGCCCCCTCACTGCCTCCTGAAGAAAAAAAAATGATACACACGCCGCCTGCGGAATATCCCTTCCAGCAAGTCGTAGCAGATGTTCCAGATAGAAGGCAGTGTATAACATGGTGTATGCCGATAGACTAACAGGTTGGTTTTAGAATGGCTCATTTCCCCATGGTGCCACGTCTAACAAAATCAAGTAATCACCTTCGATCATATTTCTCGCGTTGGGGAGCCCAGAACAAATATCAACTGACGGAGGCACGAAAACTGGCCAGCGAGGAGATGGAGGCCTTCTTCAAGAGATGGGGGGTCAAGGTCCGGCTGTCGTCGGCCCCAGTAATCCCCAGTCTAACGGCAGGGCAGAAGCAGCTGTCAAATCGGCGAAGAGGCTACTCCGGGAAAATACATTAAAGGGTGGAGCCCTTGAGTCGGACAAAACGGCCCTGGCGATACTTCAGTATCTCAACACTCCTCTCAGGGAAATTAACAAGTCGCCGTCTCAGCTTGCAACGGGTCGCCAGCTGCGCGATGGGGTACCGACGGCCAGGAGACACCTGTTAGTAGACAGATATTGGAGGCAGACGATACGTCGAAGGGAGTTACAAGTGGCAAGGTCGCAGGAGGCGATGCGCATCCCTGGCACTACCAGAAGACTGCCGCCCATCGAACTAGGTACCCATGTACGCATACAAAACCAAGCTACCAAGCAATGGGATCGAACGGGCATAGTAACAGAAACAAAGCCCCATCGTCAGTACACCGTCAAGCTTAACGGGAGCGGCAGGCTGTCAAAAAGAAACAGACGACACCTGAGAGTCATCGCTCCGCCCTCTGGCACGCCCATGTCCCAGCACGAGTCCTCCGCAAACCATACCCCGACAGGGGAAAGGGAGGGGGGACACGCACCACACAGGAGCCCAACGTCGTTGATAGGCCCAGAAGAGCCGCTGGTAAACCCAAGTGGCTCAAAGACTTTGTAGAGTGATGTTATTACCTTTTGTATGCAATTGCATCAGGAATTGATATTTCTTTTCAGAGATTTATGTATTTTATTTCGTTTTTGTGTATGCATCGAGAAGTTAGCTTTAATTTTTTGTTTCTTCTCTTGTCTCATTGATCTAAGGGCATTTTTCCCTTTTATTTTTTTGTCATGTATAAGAATGTTCTTGGGGGGGGGATGTACGATATGTTTTGTATTTTTCTCCTTTTTATTTTTGCCATGTATAAGTGTAAAGTAAAGAAATCTAACACCAAGGCCTAGGAACAATATGCTTTGACAAAAGAATAACTGCCTAGGCGAATTATGTGGTAGCTAGTATGCCATAATTTTTGAAACATTTAAGAAATATAAAAAATAATTATGTATGAAAATCCAAATATTCCTCTAACACATATAAAGTAAATGTTTTTAAGATAATTTCACTGACGCTACTCATTCAGACCTACTTATGTTACACCAGCTGGTGGTTGTTGCACCGACACTAATGATACGTCACACAAGCTCCCATCACACGTTGATATCGGTGGGCGCATTCTACTTTTGTATATACTATTTACATTTTTTTCAGCGTTAAGGTGTAAAAGCCACCAAATAGGACTACTTCAAATATTATACTTGCTTTGGAAGTTTTTTTATGTTATGACTTTTTTTCGTTTTTTATTTAACTTTTGAACTGAGGTTTGATGACGACTTTGTTTTGGTCAAATGCTTCAGCGATGTGTGAACGAATGTTTAGAAAATGTTTCGTAAGAGATTTTTCTGAAATTTGGCTGCACGTGAGATTTTCTTACTGTTTTGAAATATATAACAGATTTCATTCTTATGAAACATATTATGGCCTTATTGTATGCAATAATCGCGTTTGCGCATTGAAATAATAGATAAACATGGACCATGCTGGTTGCCAGTTAGTGGATTTTGAACGAAATCCTATGGAGTCATGTCGCATGAGATTTGAGCATCACTGTACGTTCCTCAACTGATCTTATTAGTTTAATTAATAAATTAAGTTTTATAAACTTCATGAAATGTGAACTTATGTGCTCCTGTGAGGTCGGAATGAGACAGAACTGAGTACCAACTGATTTATTACGTTGTTTTCTTATGCCAGCACGAGCTCTTGTTCCTAGAGCACCCGTAACTGATTTATTATCTGGACACGCAGTGTGCATGGCAGTGTGCAGACGGAAACTGAGTGCCCGACCGCTAATCTCGCGACCCGCACACAAACAGAGGAGAATTTGTGTTCCTTAGAAGTTAATAAAATAACAACAGCAAGACATAATGGACATACATTGATGAACTATATATTGGTGGAAAGGCCAAGAAATTTTACATACAAATATATACATGTGGTTCTTGCTGCTTTGCTAGATGAGATGCATGATCGTGATCAACTGGCAAAGAAGGTCTTTACAAGTACTCCCCCATGACAATTATTGATAATTAATAATGAATAATTAATAATGAATAATTGAAAGATTTGTACAATGTTCATCACGATATCTTGTCGGCATCAGGAGCCATTCCCGAGTTCTTGATATTTGTGGTTGTGGGGTGGTCTCGACTGTTGAGTCGTCCGGTGGGCTCGTTGGGGTGTCCTCCTTCATCTGGCCCCTGGGACAACCTCGACCTCATCTTGGGATGTTGATTTCTTCACTTGAGGTCTTGTTTTGTGGAGGAATTTTCAGACATCCACCAGTCTCCTCCTGGGTTTCATTATCCATCAGGAAGGCTGGTTTTAACCTTTCAACGGATACCCAGTTTTCCTGCCTATGGATGTAAACGAGGTAGGCCTTGGAGTTTCTTGTGATGACACAGTATGGGCCTCTGTATGGTCTGGACAGTGGTGGGTGGCGGGCCTCACTTGTCGATGCTTCTGCCATCGGGGTTGCCTCTGGCCTTCTCGTAGATCGGTCTATGACTGTTAGGAGGTATCTGGCGCCCCCCAATTGAGGCAGAGGTCCTACGACATCCATGTGAGTGTGCCCAAACTGTCTTCGTGGGTGAGGTAAGTCTCCGGTGCCTGATTCTGTGTGCCGGGTGATCTTGCTTGTTTGGCAAGATATGCAGTTCTTTGCCCATCTCCACATGTCCTTTTTTATCCCAGGCCACACAAACTTCTCGGTCATCAGGCTTGTTGTTGTATGTCTTGATGGATGGGAGAGGCCTTGTATGATGTCAAATACCTGCTTCCTTCGTGATGCGGGTATCAGGGGGTGGGGGCAGCCTGTGCTGGTGTCACAGAGAAGTGTCAATCCTTGCTCTCCTACTGGCACATCTCCCCACTTCAGTGCAGTGAGTGTCGTGTGGTAAGCTGACGTTTCAGGGTCTGTGGCTTGTTCCTTCACCAGATCCTTATAGTCAATGCCCATCTACTATCCGCTCCAGTATGGCTCCACAGGTGATATTACTGGCATCGGTGGTAAGTCTCAAAGGGGCAGTGGGGTCCCGATATGCTAAGGTGGTGGCTCTGACAAAGGCTGCCTTCATCTGCTCGAACACCCTCTGCTGCAGTGTTTCCCACAACAGTGTTTTCGGCTTCCCCTTCAGCACCTTGGTCAGGGGATACATGATACGGGCGATGTCCAGCATGAATCGTTGGTAGTAGTTGACCATGCTGAGGAACTCCTGCAGGAACTTTATTGTCTTCAGGAAGTCCTCATTCCCTACACCGAAGAACACTTGTCAAATCTGATGATCAATCCATTCTCCTCCAGGTGTTTCAGCACGGCCAGGATGTGTCCCAGGTGCTCTTCCGGCGATCAGGGGAAGATCAGGACATCGTTCGCGTAGCAGACACAGAAAGGTAGGTCCCCCAGGATGCTGTCCATCAGACGTTAGAATGTGGCCCCAGCATTCCTGAGGCGAAGGTGGAGTAGGAGAAGGTGTATGTTCCGAATGGCGTGATGATGGCCATCTTCGGAATGTTGTTGGGATGTACTGGCACCTGAAAATAAGATTTAATTTGATCCATTTTAGTAAATATTTTTGCCCCGTGTAGGGCTCCTGTCAGGTCCTGTATGTTTGGCCGAGGGTAGTGATCAGGCGTTGTTACCAGGTTTAACTGACAGTAGTCCCCACAGAGCCTCCAGGAACCATCTGGCTTCTTCACCATGTGGAGGGGGACGCCCATGGGATTGATGCCTTTTTGCAATACCCATCCTCTCCATTTCTGTGAATGCTTGTTTAGCATCCTGGAGCTTCTTGGGTGGCAGGCGGCGAAATTTGGCATGTGTCGGCAGATCTGTGGTGGTGATGTGGTGGTAGATACCATGCTTGGCCTGTGTTCCCGGCACCTGGTGTAGTTTCGGCTTGAAGACAACTGAGAATTTGTGCAAGAGGGCGCTGTATTTGGACAACGCGGCAGCACATACAGTGGGCATTCTGAGCTGGTGGCGAGCGGGCGGGAGCGGCAGGTTTCGGTGTCTAGAAGGAGTTTACCTATTAGTGCGATCATGGGGTTGGGCATGTGGTCGTGTTCCTCCCTCGACAGCAGAATGACTGACTGTATGGCTCCCGTGTCTACCAGCATCTGGTGCCCTGAAATTGTGTTGTGGATGAAGAATCCCACTGGTTGGGATTCCCTGTTGTTTGCGGCCACTGCTGTCATGGGTAGCTGCCCTCTAAGTGTTTTGGGAACACACAGGGAGCCCTTCAGTTTCTGGCGTTCTTTCCGAATTGTCGGTGGAAATAACACCAGGCTGGATTTGTCCACGTCCTCTGCTGCTGCGGTGGCACCTTTTTTCTGTATATTGCATGTGTCCCCCTCTTCGACCTCCTCTTCGATCAGGCTGCAGGCTGAGGTTGCTGTGGCGTGCTTGGAGGCCTTGGTGGCCTCACGGACTTTATGCATGATCCTCACCAATTTCTCAATTGGAAGTGTGTCTGCCTCCATAATGTGCACATTTACCTCCCGAGGAAGGTGCCACAGGTTTCTTGCGATAGGCTGATCTCCCATGTTTTTCCATTTTCCTCGCAGTCCGGCAGCTTTCTATGGAGATATTTGGTTTTTTCCGCCTGTGCATCTAGCCAAGGGGTAATTTTATCAAATACTTCCTCCGGCAGATCATCATGGTGTTATCTGCTTTGGTTTCTTCATCCGTGACCTTGGCTATACGAAGGAACTGTGACGTGGTATTTTGCCGTGAAAATAGCAGCAGCTTTATCGCCTGAGATATTGCAGTTTTCAAAGGCGAGAGGGGGATGCAGAGGATCTGCGATTCCTCGGATTGACTCTCAAGTTCAGTGTCTGGCATTTTGACTCTCACACCAAAACGCAAATTAAGCACTGTGTTTCGTCCGTTAATGGTGTTCAGGGTTCGTCAGAAGTCAAAATTATACACCGTGTGGTTCCGTAATGACTGTCTGAATACAGTCGGTGTGAATCGTAAATGGCCAGGCCAAACCATTTGAATACACTAGAACATACCTGGGGAGGTACGCCGTGATTAGTCCCTGAGTCTCGCACACAGACAGAGGAGAATTTGTATTTCTTAGCAGTTAATAAGAAAACAATAGCAAAAGACATAATGCACATACATTGATGAATCATATATCATCGAAAATGCCAGGAAATTCTACATACAAAGATATACATGTGGTTCTTGGTGTTTTGCTAGATAAATACATGATCGTGATTAATGGGTAAAGAAGGTCTTTACACTCTAATAAAGTCTTTAATATTACTAAACAAATTTTATTATTCATAATCTACATAAAATCTCATGAAAAAAACTAGGACCTACCTAGCCACCTTAAGTAGAATATTACAAAATTCCTTACCAACCAGATACCCCAGATTCAATTCCCAGAAGGAGAAAAATTTAGGCACATTCCCTTTACCCAAGTATAAGGAGTACCTGATGTCTATGCGACTGTGGTGGATGCATGTAGACTTGAATAAGGGTATAATACTAATAATCTAATTCCAATAGAATTGCTTTCGTGTAGTTTCAACCAAGGGAACTCCAATCCAAGACTCCCATCCGTAAACCGAGGCACAGATATGCAAAACAACTGAAGGGAGTGTTGCCTGTGTTGGACGTCCCCATGTATCGGAAATTAAGCACGTCAAGGTGGTACGAAAGACAGGGCATCCCACTACACCATTTATTTGTCTAAAACCTAAAATGTGTTTGAAATTACACAACACCTCATTAAAGAACAGCTTATGTCTTGTAGGTTATCGTTTTGATCATTTCAATCATTTCCTGGAGCTTTTAAACAGCAACGACAGCAAAACGTCAATCAGAATAACAAAATATATCAGCAGAGGTTGAATGTTAGAACAGGAGAAAAAAAAATTCAACAATGGTTAATAATGCTTTTTACGTGACAAATTAAAAACAGGACACTGGATTCAAATGAAGGCCAAAAGACACTGCAGCCTAGCAGGGGCGTTACTCGTGGGGGTGTGGGGACGTGTTCTCCCAAAAGTTCGAGTTAGGGGGGACACTGTATACTCTGTCCCCCCCAAAAAAATAAATATTATGGCTAAATATGACTTTGCCAAGTTGACGAAAAGTTCAGAAAAGTATGATACTACACCTACAACTGAGCATGTTCCTGCATCATAAGAAGAATATTATAAAGCCGATTTCTTTCGGGTCATCGACAGTGCTATGTTGAATCTGGACGAGTACTTCACATCAACAGATTTATTGAGGTACAAAAAAACTGTTACTCACTGCACACTGATGCTGTTGACACTTAGACAAAAGATAGCCAGAGCTTGTTGACTTTTGAAAGTTTAAAACTACAACTTGGACTTTTCAGATCACAGTACCAGCCAAAATCCATTGCAAAGTGCCAAATCTGCGAGGTGGCACCGGAAGTGAAGTATAGTTTTCACTTGTAGAAAAGTTGCTGAGAATAGTCATGATCTCACCAGTCAGCTCATGCTCAGCAGAGCGTTCCTTTTCTGCTTTACGAAGACTGAAGACATGCTTGAGATCTTCTAAGACACAGATGCGACTTGACCACATACTACTTTGTCATATACACCAAGATCACCTGACAAGCTTGAATGACATCACCATAGCCAAAGAATTCATAGCTCAATCAAATGAGGCGAGGGAAGCTCGACAAAATATATTTGGCAACTTTTAAACACCATGTATTGTTTTTTTACGTTAAAAAGCAAGAAAAACAGTCTTGGCTGCCTGTATATAGCTATTGCCTCCCCTGCAATGCTAAACAGTTATATACTTTTAATTTTTGTGAATGTCAAGTGCTCTGTATGAGTAATCACCAAGCTATGTATGCAGAAGCTATGCATCTCAATATAAGGCAAATATTGCACCTTCTTTATATATCCTGTAGGCTGTAGCCAATATAGATTAGTGTCTGTAAGTACTTTGTCTTGATTATGAAAATTATTATTATTATTATCATTACTGATTATCATTATTATTAACATTATTGTATATCTGGGAAGGGGCGAAATCCTGCCTTGTATCATATTCTTTTGAACAGAGAAAGCAGAAAACTTCCAAGGGATTTAAGGTGCTTTGTTTCATTTATAAGAAAATTGTGTTCGTGATTTTACCATCAGATTATTGATATAATTTATATATATATAGATATATATATATATATGATATATATATATATATATATAATATAGTACAAACGCACAGCTATTGAACAATTCCATATGTGCTAGGGTAAGCATGTCCACCAAATATTTCCTGACATCCTTACATATGACACATAATTGCTTTCATAATTGCTTAATGTTAAACCACCCATATTATTTAGTTTACCTGCCCTTGTAGGCCTTACAGTGCCTAAAAAGAACTCAAATTATAATCATTTTCTGGGGGGGCTCACAGCGGTCCCCTCGCTGGCCACCCTCCCCATTGTCCCTCCCAACTTTTCGGAACCAGTTACGCCCCTAAAGCCTATAAAGTCAGACAAGACATACGAATGACAATAATGGTCGTCAGTTAAGACTTGCAAAACAACTCCATAGAACAACTGATACATTGGAGTTATAACAAGTAATAATGATTTTTTAAATTATCCATGAATGGGAGTCATTTGAGAAAATTAAAAAATTAAAGATCTATAATTTACACATTGCAATCTGCAATTTTCAAAAAATTACGATGAAATTATTGTTATTGAGAACTAATAAGAAGGTATTTGCAGTACATCGAGGAAATAAATAAAAACATAGCATTCTGTGGATGCTGCGTAGCAATATTACATGTCAACATGCTATACTATATTCTTGGTGCTAACAAAACCCTTTTTCCCTAAATGTAAAAAAATAAAATGACCCGACATTATGAGTATATACCACCCATATAACGCTTATAATAGCAGTTACCCACTGGACTTCAGTGAGGTAAAACTTTAACAAGACGACGAAAATGAAAACCTGGCTTCCCTCTAGACGACACAAGATCAAATTATCTGAATGACCTTCGCAGAGGGGGGTAAAAACCGGGTCTTGCAATTGCATTACTACACTAAGAAGTACTCAAAGAGTTCGTCACTGCATACGTGTCGATAAACACAACATAACCAAACTACGCAATTACACAGCACACCTTGGTTAGCTGTTGTAGACTTAGCGGTGAAGTAGGCAACGAATCCTACTTTCAGTTGTGGCAGCCTTGTCGTTTCTCGTTCTAAAAAATAACGAATGTAACAGATCGTTCGGCTTGCGTATAAGACAATTTGCCATGCATTGTAATACACTAGTTTAAAAGATTTACCAGCTCTTTATGCCTCCATCTGTGTGACTTTATACTTTACTTTTACATTATAATTTAGACGGACGCAAGAATAACTATCGTACCCATAAACTTTAAAGTTTGTGTGTGTCTCTCTGTAATATATACGTAGCCTATGTATATATCTATATATATATTAATAATCATTATATAAATATATATCATATCTAACATTCACACCACATCCATAACCAAAAGGTAATTAGCAAATAAATTTCACGGTTTGAGTAAAATATTTCTTTATTACAAAATACTCTGGTATTTCAAAATCCTCTAATACAAGCAGTGCTCGGTCCTACCATTCAAGAACGATGGCCTTTCATCCTTAGCCCCAATAGGCACTTTGGCACAAAGTAAAAGACTCCAAATATAAGAACAAATTTTGAAAGCATTCCACAGGGCAAGTTCCAGCATTATATATTGCACGTTCTCGTATTGATGGAATCAGTGATTCGAATGAGCAGGATCAAGTTGAAACCACCAGTAAATATATCGGTCATTGTCTTTCAGTCCTTCGAGAGAGTTGCTCAAAACCGACGAAAATTAAGTTGACGTCGAGGGAGGCAACTGAGAAAGTAAACAGATTTTGAGAACTGACAAAAGTGGGACGAGGATTTTCCATTGATATGGTTCTAGAATCAAGTAAGTATGGCAACAGTGATTTAATGCATTGGTGAGCTTGACTGATGGAATGAGGAAAATAATAATAATAATTACAACAATATGTAGAATCTACTGGTCACTTTTTTCACCTTGTGATTATTGGACCTGGGTTCGTTTCCCAGGACCAGACATCACAATTTCCTCTTTAAATTTCTTTGAACTTGGATCTTTAGGCTTTGTAGTTGACAAGCGTATCCAAAAAAGAGCAAAGAATTCAAGAAGTTGAGAGGGCATTGTGGCTATTACAATTACAACAATAATATTCTTAAAAATTCGAAAAAGATATTTCCTGTCTTACTGAAACGATTATCAATAATAACTGTGCAACATTTTCTTCGTTAAATTCCCACACCCGTCGAGTTTTGCACAAAAGCAAATGATATTTAATGCCATAAATTCAGTACACCTTTTAAAACAAACTCAGTAACTTTAAATTTAAGCAATATCACAGGTTTCATCTTTGATATAATCATTAGCTACATCCCTAAATCATACATAGCTACGTAGTTCCAGATAGTTTCATATGCACAAATTCGGAGTACTACTACTTAGGTGGATATCAACAATACGCACACTTTCCTTTCAAATGTTTCTAACATGATGCCCTGCAATATATACACTATATTAATGAAGTATCTATATATAAATATATATAATATATATATATATAATATATATATATATATATTATATATATATACATAAATATATATATATATATATATATAATATATATATTAGTGTAATATTGCAGGCATCATGTTAGAAGCATATATAATATATATATATATATTAATAATTATAATTATATTATTATTTATAATATATATATTATATATTATATATATATATTCTTAGTTGCACTAAGATTGGATTTAAACTGCATCTCTTTTTCGAACTATATCAACTTAAGAACCTTATGAACTTATCTAAAAATGAATATCGCAATATCGAAAAAGAAAAAGCACGTTAAAATTAAATCCTTAGATGTAGCACAATAATTTATTTCTAGAACATAAGGTAAACTAACTCTGAACGTTTAACCGCTTATAACAACATCCTGGTTCGTTATGGCTACAAACCATTTTGCATGAATGTAACATCTTAAAGCTATATTTTTACTTTCACTTGCACGATAAAACTCTGAAATTTTAAAAAATATATTCATATATTATCTAACAGTTAATGCTATTTACACCACGACTGCAACAATTCAATTCAACGATGAAGATTGTCCTTCTCACAAAAATCTCCAAGTATAATCTCAGATATAGGAGACGCGGAAACAGTTTCAGAGCCTCTGGCAGTGACATATAGGACGGAATGACAATGCACATTCACAGTTAACTATGCTAAAAACACCCTAAGAATATATCAATAAATAATCGACGAGAAAACAAAAACAAACCAACAACATGGAAGTAAAACTTTTCTTTGGTTGTGTCCATTCATTTGATAGATACGATTATCATGGCAAATTATACTAATTTAAGACGCATTTCCACAAAGTTTGGCTGAATGTAATCAAGTCTTAAGAACCGATATCGTTCAACCTCCCTCTGTCATCTCCAAAATATTCTAAAAATTATAATTGTCACTTTTCTGCCATGATCATCGATCAATGCCGTCATCGAGAGTTATCTAACAGAATTTTTACTTATGTAAGTTTTCATCACTATTTCTAAAAACAAAACAATCCCTACAGTAAACAAGTATGGTTGCTGTGTCTCAGAGATTCGTAGATTAATTAACAAAAACAAACAAAAAAGCAATAACACACACAAAACAAGCGCAATTTTGTATCTTATTTTCAATTACTCTAAAAGTACACAAAAGGCTAACGTGCTTCAGGACGGTTCTGTTACTTGTTATATCATGGGACTTTATGTTCATCTTATAAATATAGTGGTTAGTACTTCATCTTCGGAAGATATATTAGGCAGATCTGTAGCTTCCTGTAACTAATTTCTGGATGATTCATAGTAAAATAACAACGTTGTGACCAACAATGGGTCAGCATCATTACATAAAGAGGAAACTGGGCATAACACCTGCGCCTCTCTCTTCCATACGATAAAAAAAACCTATGAAATCAAATTTTGGCCTTCAAAGATCAAATGCTCGAGAAATAACGGATGAACTAGGCCTAAATCTTCCTTGCCTATTAGCAAATTCCTAGTTTCCTCCTTTTTGTACATTGCCAAACCAGCTGACTTACAGAAATGTGAAGACAAGTAGATGAATTATTCTGTAAACTCATGAAGACCTTGAGGGTGTTTGTACACATTTTTTTTTCTAATCAGATTTTTACGGCAAAGAACAGGGTTGTAAATCTCGCCCCTGCTTTAAAGCCGAAAACCTGACGGGGGACGAACTCTGGTGTACTACCAAATCCCTTATACAGCCGACGAAGGACCCGTGGAAGTGTCCTTCCGTCCCCGAAGTGACCGACATCCCGGGATAAAATCCTCCTGTAACAGGATATAACAGTTGTTAGTTGCTTGGAGTATTGATGAATGAGAAAAAAAAATTGTTGCTTCACTCAAACTCTACGTTGTACCTCAGTGTTTCACTACCTCAGTTTTACGGTTAATTTACAAATAACTTTCTTAGGTTTAGCTTGAAAATGTTTTATCTATGTAACTGATTTATTAGTATTTATCAATATTTATTATTTATTTAAACAGAAAGTACCACTTATTTCGCAAAGGAATCCCCAAAGAACTGTTCAACCCTCTATCTCACTGATCATTTCATTTCATTAATTATTATTTGTTAGTAACTCAGTGACATAAGTGAGCATCAATTAAATTAAGTCATAAAATGAAACTTTCTTCTTCAGGAAGTCACTAATTGGAAATACTATACTCCTGACACAGCATGGCTGAAAAGCAGCAAACGGAATCAGTCAATTTTGAGAATTCTCACACGACACAGTATATTACAGTCAGTAGTGGTGATATGCATAAAAAACGGATTGGTAGCACTTCTAGGTAACTAGCTAGGTAATTTTAGGCATCAGAACAGCCGTTAGTCTTCACCCCTGAAATGCAATAGCTCAGTAAAGCAAAGTGAAAAAGGATATTTTCCTCCCGAGTATTACATGTATAAGAAAATTCACATACCTACGAAAATGACCCCTTTGGGATCATTCAGCTGGATGAAGGAGCCAGGAATCCTTCCTTTGATGGCACGACCATCAAGGAAAACGGTGACAGTAGCGTCCGTCCGCGTTACCACTAGACTGTGCCAAGATCCGTCCGACACGACAGGACCTGAAGCGACGAATTTTCTTATATTTACATTTAATGATGATTCGTTGTATTCGTGTTTATTGATTCAAGCACGAGCCATCATTTTTCTGGCTGCTACAGGAGGAAAATGTACTATTCTGACCGCAGTCATTGATGCAAAGTCATTTCATTTTTTGTGGTGGGAGGGTGGCTGTCTTTATCCAAGTTCCTCTAACAGTTCGGGAAGACCCAAAGCGAAAAGCTGGGACTTTTATAGAGACAAGAAAGTGGAAAATATTGTCTGTTTACATTTAGTAATTTTAACGTTAATCTTAAGACAGATAATAGATCTACAATAATGATATTCAATAATTACGCATTGGAATCAATGCAGACTACGCACCATTTGTGGTGAGCTGCCCTGCAGATCCTCCGCCGAGGTACCAGACCACTTTTATTTGACCTCCGACCAAACCTACTCCCAGGTAATCTTCTCCGGGAGAGTCGACCTGGAGCCATAAAACACATGTTAAAAGACGTTGTTAATGGGAATATATCTTATTTTCTTAACTGCAGCTTTTCTATTTAGATATTTCATCGATCTAATTTTAGTTCAATCTTTTCCATTTATTCTATTTATTTTCACCTCTCCCCTCCAGAGGATTAAGCCGTAAAGGGACTTCGTGCTGAAATTGGCGGCCAGAGAGTCGCTGTTCGGGACCGGGTTACCAAACGGACCGGGAAAAACGACCGCGAAACTCTCCCCGCTGAAGCGAACTGAAGAGACTTCCTTTTCTGACGAAGATAGAAAGAGGGAACAATTTTAAGAATGAAGCAATACAAATATTTTCTCTCACTGTCAATAAATGAGGAAATATGAATGCAGCAAATAAGATAAATGGCAAATTTTTAGTGTGAATTAAGGGAACAGGCTGCTGCGTAAGTCTTGGAAATATTGTTTGTTACTCTGCGTCAACTAATGCATGAATATTGGCTAATTTCATCATAAAGGATATAACAATGCTGGAGGTGATCACTGAAAAGGTTAATAATAATAATAAAATAATAATAATAATAATAATAATAATAATAATAATAATAATAATAATAATAATAATAATAATAATAATAATGCTCAATATATAGCGGAAGGTCAGCAGGGGGTCAACCGTTAGCTGCGTTTTCATTGGCTGGTGGCGCAATGCGCTCCAGCTATTGGTTGAAGGAAGTTTTCTTCAAGACGCTTCTTGTCGTTGAAGGTCGCGCTGTTGCAGCCTAACAGACCGTCGAGGCTGGGGCATGACTTCCCTGGGTGTTGTGTCACGACGGCTCGCGTTGTCATTGGCTGCTGGGCTGCTTGTCTCATCTGGTATTCTGTGATCGGGAGTGTTGTTCGGTCTGGTATTACTTGTGCTATTATTTATGCACATAGGTCTCCTTAAGTTGGTGGGGAGGAAGAGCACTTCCTGTGTCGTATTCAATGAGGGCTTCTCTTGTTGTATAAGGAATGCCTCGAGCAGTCGCAAACGTCGCTGGTCAGGAGCCCTCCCTATTATCTTAATATTCTTGATTATACCGTCGCGGGAGATAGCTTCCTAGTGTGCTGTCATGGTATGGTTTTTAATTGCCCCTTCTTTTGCATGGCAAGAATTCCTCTTGGACAGTTTCATAGAAGTCATACCAACGTAAGAGCCAGGACATCCACGGACGGGGCATGAGAACTGGTAGACTACATTCGACTGTTTCAAGAGGTCTCTTGCTGCGGGGTCGGGTTGTTCTTCATGATAAGGTCGTGGGTACGTCGATTTTGGTAATAAATCACGAGTTCGAGTTCTTTGTCGACTTCGCTGGGGGTCACATTCTCTCTGATGATTTTTCTCAATGCATCCTCGTCCTCACGGTGACGTGCGTGCATTCTGGCTTTGTAAAACAGCTTGATCTTCTCATGGGGGTGGGGCTGCGGTCTCTCACTCTCGCTGTACCACCGATCCAACGCTGTTCGGACTTCTTCATTAATAAGTCGATTCGGATACCCGTTATTAACAAGCACCTGAGTGACTCGGTCGAGCTCTTTGTGAGTGTCCTGCCAGGAAGAACAGTGCGTGAGGGCGCTCCGAATGTAGGCCCTGACTGTGGTGTTCTTGAACCGTGCAGGACATTCACTGTCACTATTCAAGCAAAGTCCTAAGTTTGTTTTCTTTGTATATACCGAAGTTTTTAGACCATCGTCGGTCTTGGAGACGAGGACGTCAAGAAAGGGGAGCTGGCCTTCGTTGCTGAATTCGACAGTATAATTCAGCGAACTGCACTGCTGGAACATGCGCCGGACAGCTTCAACCTCTTCCTCATTCTCGGCATGTACAAAGATATCGTCAATATATTTTGCGTATTTACGGGGTTTTCTTATATTGGAGAAAACTCTCTCTTCCACAGTACCCATATTAAAGTTGGCGAATAGGACACCGAGAGGGGAACCCATCGCGACTCCGTCTTTTTGCCGGAACATCTGGCCTTTATGGATGGAGAAAGGGGCCTTCTTCGTACATATCTCGAGGAGTGCCCGCAGGGATACTTCTGGGATATTTAGCTGGGGTGTAGAGGGGTCCCTGTAGATGCGGTCCATAATGATATTGATGGTCTCGTCGACAGGAATTTGTGAAGAGGGATTCTACATCCAAGGAGGCGATAGTGCCTGTCTGGCGCATTTTCCAGCAGTGCAGTTCGCTGAATTATACTGTCGAATTCAGCAACGAAGGCCAGCTCCCCTTTCTCGACATCCTCGTCTCCAAGACCGACGATGGTCTAAAAACTTCGGTATATACAAAGAAAACAAACTTAGGACTTTGTCTGAATGGTGACAGCGAATGTCCTGCACGGTTCAAGAACACCACAGTCAGGGCCTACATTCGGAGCACCCTCACACACTGTTCTTCCTGGCAGGACACTCACAAAGAGCTCGACCGAGTCACTCAGGTGCTTGTTAATAACGGGTATCCGAATCGACTTATTAATGAAGAAGTCCGAACAGCGTTGGATCGGTGGTACAGCGAGAGTGAGAGACCGCAGCCCCACCCCCATGAGAAGATCAAGCTGTTTTACAAAGCCAGAATGCATGCACGTCACCGTGAGGATGAGGATGCATTGAGAAAAATCATCAGAGAGAATGTGACCCCCAGCGAAGTCGACAAAGAACTCAAACTCGTGATTTATTACCAAAATTGACGTACCCGCGACCTTATCATGAAGAACAACCCGACCCCGCAGCAAGAGACCTCTTGAAACAGTCGAATGTAGTCTACCAGTTCTCATGCCCCGTCCGTGGATGTCCCGGCTCTTACGTTGGTATGACTTCTATGAAACTGTCCAAGAGCATTTCTTGCCATGCACAAGAAGGGGCAATTAAAAACCATACCATGACAGCACACTAGGAAGCTATCTCCCGCGACGGTATAATCAAGAATATTAAGATAATAGGGAGGGCTCCTGACCAGCGACGTTTGCGACTGCTCGAGGCACTCCTTATACAACAAGAGAAGCCCTCATTGAATACGACGCAGGAAGTGCTCTTCCTCCCCACCAACTTAAGGAGACCTATGTGCTTAAATAATAGAACAAGTAATACCAGACCGAACGACACTCCCGATCACAGAATACCAGATGAGACAAGCAGCCCAGCAGCCAACGACAACGTGAGCTGTCGTGACACAATGCCCAGGGAAGTCATGCCCCAGCCTCGACAGTCTGTTAGGCTGCAACAGCGCGACCTTCAACGACAAGAAGCGTCTTGAAGAAAACTATCTTCAACCAATAGCTGGAGCGCATTGCGCCACCAGCCAATGAAAACGCAGCTAGCGGTTGACCCCCTCCTGACCTGCCGCTATATATTGAGTAGATCCTGACAGCACCTACAATAATAATAATAATAATAATAATAGCCTTACCAAACTGAAATAATAAGAAAAAACAGAATAGAAGTAATTGATAAGTAAATAAGGAAGTGCATGAATAAAGGAATGAAATGGATAACTTAGCAAATAGACAGAGAATTATTGTGCACAGATTACCAACCAGCTTGGCACCGTTCACCAACTAGACCCGGCGGACAAAGACACTGATATGGAAGGTCATCTGTGGGGTCATGGAGCTGCCTCTTCTTCTTCTTCCTCTTCTTCGCTCCGAGGGAATCCCAGGGGATGCAGGTTGACCCGTTGGTGCACGAGTGGTCCAAACAGGCCTTCGACAGCTGACATCGGGCGCCTGTGTAATCCTATCAGTCCAGAGATTCAACATAAGTCAAGGAGTTTTAGTCATATATATATATATGTGTGTGTGTGTGTGTGTGTGTGTGTGTGTGTGTGTATACTAGCCAGCAGAGCCTGGCAGCGGGCAACTATAGGCTGGCATCCTTAGTATCATTGTTATTTTGCATAGTAGAAGAAAATTAAGAGCATATTTGGAATCCTCGTGAAAATTTCTATCTGAATAATGCTTTCTTTTTTCTCTACAAATAATAATAAAGATGTTAGCATGGCTGGATGCGTGACCGGATATCCGGAACAAAACGATATCCAGCTAAAACCATCCCCTATAAAATACACATAAATACAGTCCGACTTTGGCTCAATTTGGTCCAGTAGTTTCTCCGTCTATCGCAAACATACTTACATATATACATAGTCTGACCATCAGCTTAATATATTCATATATATATATATATATATATATATATATTATATATATATATATATATATATATATATATATATATATATGTATTTATATATCACAGAACCAGACTGACGGATTTTATTCAAATCATAACATCACCTTATGGATATTTGTATTCCTTTAGTGTGTGAATTTCAGAATGAGAGAAACTGACATAATCTAAATGAAATCATGCTACTGATGTAAAGCTGTAAGTATTCTTTGTCTCTGTTTAAAAATTACATATATCCTGCGACAAGTTAAAAGGCCAGAATTCTGTAATTACAGTAATAAAAACTATATAAACATCAGATTTGATAGGTCAGCTTACCGGCGTGCAGCTACAGACGAAGGTGTCCCCGACAGGAGTGCAGGTGCCGCCGTGTAGACATACGTGTCTGCCACAGGCCGTCCCGTCGCAGTCAGTAAGTCCAGCTCCTCTTACAATGTCTCCCCCAAGGGGTGCAGACAGGTCGT
>NC_087211.1:23198297-23215797 GCF_015104395.2 Macrobrachium nipponense | reverse complement strand
CTAGAGGCAATGGCGTCATTATACGGCGTGGTCCTATAACAAAAGTGGAAGACCGGTTGGTAGGAAGTCATGTCTTCCTCAAGCATACACAAATTTGAAAAATATGAACATCTTGCTTTCCATCATCAATATTCTGCTTAATTCTATGCTCTGCATTTATCCAATTTTTTTAGCAGCAGCTACATAATTCTGAGCAGTTTGTGAAGTAGTTGATATTTACTCTAAAAATAGTATTGTTAAAGATTGAAAATTATATATAAATAAATTAAAAAGCATATTTTGTTCAAATGTTGCTTTACTGCTACCTGTAATTCTACAAGTTCAGGTTTTCATTTTCAACTCAAGAAATCCAAATCATTTTGGTATTCATCAGCCTTTGACATTCTGCAGAACGAGACAATCTAATTGCAGAGGTTATAAATTATTCACTACAACGCTTAATGTCAGCATGATATGATGACAAACAAATCCTGACCTGCTCCGAGATCCCAGGTCAACATGAGATGCCCGCGAACGAGGCTCAGAGCCAGGAAGTCCTGGCAGGCACTTCGGACTGGATTCCCCAGATAGGCGAGGAGGCCTATCTGTTGCAGGGCCCGAGTCGTGAAGTGCAACCTGCCAAAGATCGGGGAAGGTCAGCAATCTTCAAATTAGACTCTACTAGGAAATAAACTATTATTCATTTTCATCACACAAGACGCATATACATATACATACACACACACACACACACACACACACACACACACATATAATATATATATATATATATATATATATATATATATATACATTATATATATGCATTACATATATATATACACACACACATATATAATATATATATATATATATATATATATATATATATATATATATCTATATATATATATATATATATATATATATATTATATATATATATATATATATATATATATATATAAAATATATATATATATTTATATATATATATGTGTGTGTGTGTGTGTGTGTGTGTGTGTGTGTGTGTGTGTGTGAAATTCTACAGTGCTTCCCTCTACCAGGAAACTGATTGAAAACCTCTGAAAAATTCTTAAGATGGATAAAATGAAAAACTTTGGACTACTGAAATATCTCGAGGGAGCTTTGATGAAATTGCATTGACATCACGTCTGGTTTTTAACTTTGAATCTTACAAACAAACTATCAAACGTGATGGCATCAGAGATATTTTCCCGATTAAGGCTTCTGAAATAACTTACTAACCAATCAGAATTATAAGAATTTACATGAGTTTAAGTTCGTGATCCAAATGCCGTGGGATCCGGCAAAAATTAAACAATTTCTCACTTTTCTGTGGAGACAAAACGAACACGAGAATGGAAACAACTCTGTAGGGACAAGAAAATAAAGAAAACTTATGCGGATTTTGGATTAAGGCTTCGAGATGTATATCTCTGATTCAGGCAAACACGGTCCAACTCCCACACTCCTACTGTTAATCTCTTGTAGATATAACTTTATCAAAATGCCACATTAAGAGGGCACAACTTATATCTCATACAGGAGGAAGAATTTTGTGAAAGATCTCTCAATCGTTCCCTAAAATGATGAACAGCTTTTAATCACGTGATTTTTTTAATGTTAGTGATTCCTCTCATAAGAGCAAATGCCTCATCTTTCGAAGCAGGGACAACTGGAAACGACTGCTGAACACCCATCTTTCATATATAAAAAAAGCAAGAAACAACTTATCTGGATCATACTTGAGGGCGAGGCTGTGCGTTGTATCGTACTCAAGCCTGTAGACCGAGTACGAGCTGTAGCCTTGCACTGTGCCGGAGTACGAGGGCCTTTCCACCACGCGCTCTAAATGAAAGAAAGATATTTAAATCAGACAGCCTCCTCTGCCCATCTAAATTTCAAGATACTTTATGAATAAACATTCATAAGCAACAGACGGTACAAGGTAACAGAGTTTGTCTTGCAAGGAGAATCTATAGATAATCTTTAGACGCTACAATGAAGTCGACAAGGTAATAAAACGGGCTCCTAAGGTAAGTTAAAGCTTGGTATTAAGGCAATAAAATGAACTGAACAACTTTGGCATCAGTTTCAGCACACTCACTAAAATCCCAGATTTGCCATTAGAATAAAAGGAAATTGCCATTTCTTTCTCATAAAATGCTCAATATATTTCACACCATGACTAATATACTACATGTTTTATAAGGCTTAATCAAATTCAACCAGAAAACTTACCAAGTTCACAATACAACCCGTGACGATGTTGTGGGCACAGACAAAGGGAGACAGAAGACTCGCTGGGTACACACCGGCCAGAGTTGCATCCTTGACCCTCCATACACTCTCCTCTCTCACACAGTTCTCCGTGATATCTGTGAGTTCCATAAAACGAAACAGGGAAAAAAGTGATGAATCACTCATGAGATAATGCATGTGTCAATCAGCGTTGTTGTGAGATCAAACTCGTCACCCTGGAGTTTTCTTGAATCAGTATAAATTCATCACATTTCACGCAGCAACAGTGCAATAGCTTCCTGGCAAAGGTGAACGAGAGTGTCTTGGTCTTTAAGTATCAACTATAGGATATTGTTCGAAAATTGAAAGAAAAGTTTTTGAATGGTGTGGATTTCCATGTCTCCTTGATACTAATTGCATACTTTTTACTCTATACCAATTCGTAACTTGGTTTTGGGGGCACTTGACAATCTGCAGTCATAGTGTCAACTTGGACACTTACCCTGGAGGACAACTGCAACTCCAGAAGGCAGGACCAGGTATGCAGGAACCTCCGTTCCTGCAAGATCCTGGAGGACACAGGGCAGAACCACACTCCTGAACCCCTTCGCCGGACACTGCTGAGACCCAAGTGTCTACCTCAACGCCATTAACCTAAACAGAGATTGTGTAAAGGACTTGAAAGTGATTGAATGACATTGTGGATGAGGGAAGAGCAAACTATATACTAGTAGACTCATTCTTATTTTTCCGACGTGATGAATGAGAATTTGAAGTTTATATACTTTTTTATTTGGAGTGCATAATGGCTTAAATTAAAATTCCTCTCCTTTAAAGTATAACACTCATGGGCAATTTCCTGATGGATATGGATATTATGGTGATCTTTTTTCATTGAACTGGATCTATCCGTGAAACAGAAATATAAATGAGTATACTCATATATAAATCTAATGCATGTACAGTACATTTAACAAATATCCGTGAAAAGTGTCATACAGGAAATGAAGGTAAAACACTAACATTACCCAAGATTTCTACTCTATCGGAACTTCTCACCTCTAGAATGGAAATGCAACCATGTAGTCTTGGTAGAAACCCTGCCTTGACAACAAGAGGAGAGGAATAGAAGGAGGGCAGCCCTCCCAGGTACAGTATTCCTAAGAGCACCGTTGACGAGGATGATCTCTGCTCGCTGTATATTGGAGCGGTGTCGTTGACCTGGGAGTCAGGTTAAAATGAATGGAGTAGGGGAACGGAGGGTCGAAATACTTTAGTATTGCATCAGTACACATTGACACCCAAACAAGTTAACACCCTCATCAAATACACAATGACTGAAGTATGCCGTCTGTGTATCAAGTCATGCGTATTCGAATACATAAATACATACATAAATGGCGACGGAAATACCCATAAATACACATATATATGTACACACACATTTGCATAAGGGTAAATGTGAAAGATGAGACAGTGCGAATCGCGGAGACGACATAACAAAGAAAAGTGTATGGTAGTATTTTTAGTGAGAAAATAAGAAAACTTACAGAACGGTTGATAAGGAAGAATAAAGTGGTTTCAGACAAGACAGAAGATGCGTTGAGTTCTTTCATGAAACAGTGAGAATTTGGACAGTAAAAGGAGAAAGCTTTGTGGGGAACACACACACCTAGAAAAAGGGAGGCAGTGTTAAGGGTGTTGAAGATGTATAGCCTATAAGGTAATTAACTTAGAGTGATTAACACCGTTAAACATCGAAACAAACCAATTAATAATGTAAATAAGAAAGCAGATGGGTTGCTGCGTAAGTGAACCGGAGATAAGAGTAAGTTACGTCTTCACGGCTGTTTAATATTTCTATGGGTGGAATGATGCAAGAAGTCACAGAAAGGTCCTATGGAGTGGGGTGCAAACTGGGGACAGTAAAGAGAAACGGCAGAAACTGATGAAACAGTTTGAAATGATGTGAAAGTGGAAAAGTTGAGGCTAAATGGAAAACAGGACGACGGTGCAATGCCTCTTGTGGATGATTCACATGGATGTTTAGGAGGCAATACAATGAAAAGTGGCAAGATGAGGTATGAGAGAAACAAGGCAGGTGGCAGGAACTGCGTGCAAAAGCTTGGGAGGAGACTTGGAGTGTCTACAGAAGCCAAGGAGGATATATGAAGGGAATGGTCAGCCAACTCAACTTTATGAAAATTATATATTAAATGCAGGTTGAAGCTGTTGAGGTGAATATCGTTTGTTTAATATTTGTAACTTAAGAGTTCAAAAGGTGAAAAATGTGGAGATATACAGAGGTGTCAAGGGGCCTTGTAACGGAGAAAGGACAGATCAGACTTTTTACGACGTTCAGTCATGCGGTTAGAATGGAGGGCGTTATGTTGGTGAAAAGTGTGTGATCTGGAGCTTTTGAGAGGACAGACGGAAGGAACACCTATAAGGTCCTGGAGAGATGGAGTGGAAGAGGTAATGAAAAGGAAAAGTCTTGAGGGTGAGTGCAGCTTCAAGAGTACACAGTGTGCATGTTAGCTAATGTTGCTTGCCAGTGCTCACTGTCTTGTCTCCTCTCGGATACCACCCCTTGTTATGGGAAACAGCATATGGTGGAATATATAATAACTATTTTATATAAAACGGTACAATCTGTCATAAGGTCTCACCTGAAGAGAGGCGCTGCACTTGCCTGAACCCCACGGCACGTCTGCAATGTAAGGCGTCCACCACATCCTGGAGTCACGAAAAGAACCAGTGGTCAAATGAAATTCAAGCTTAAATGAACAGGTTGCTACAGAAGATGGTCACAATTAGCCAATTTCATCATCTACTAATCATTTCTGTGAAACCTTTGCTACGAGAACATAATAATGCTTTGGAAATTCTGGAGTTTCACTTCTAAATTGGTCAGCCCAACAAATCACTGATAAAAATGAAGAGAAGCGCGATTTTTTACAATTCAAAATGCGATTTACTTTAATTTTAATTATGATATCAATAAATAAACTTAGTGCACGGAGTGCTGTTAAGATCATTTTGTGTACAAAAAGAATGATAATTTTCGGGTTCATTTCTCCCTAAAAATAATGCAAACAGTCGAGGTCAAAAGTGTGACACCTGTGAAGTGTTTGAATCGAATGAAACCCATTTGACTTGAAAATGAAAGACTTTTCAAATAACTGCATACCATTTAATCCCAAGCAGGTGTGATCCCTTGCTCACTACCCATTTTTCCCCTTCGCCCTCCGTCCCTACCTGACGGAGACATCGGTGCGAAAGTTCCTCGAGAGCTTCTCGTTTCCCTGGAGGAACGACACTGTCTGGAGTCCGCAGGAAAAGACGAACTGCAGAAGGGAGTTCCTCAGAAGAAGCATGAAGAAGACGTCTCCGGGACCTTCGCTGTAAGCAACCAGTCCGTTGGCACTTTGAGATGTGAACTGGACATAAACCTGAGGAGACATTTTGAGGAATATTAGAAGGTTTTTCTTTCTTCCACCAGTCAGATATTTGAATGGGTGTTCCCTCGTATTTTCTCTTTGAAACAATGTCATCGGAAAGTGACACTGATTCCATTAGGCTGCCTGAGCCCAAGGAAAACACGAACAAACATGAGAATAGAAAAAAAAACGTTGGAAATCACATAGAAGCCAATGATAGGTCCGCCTCTTAACTGATGAAAGATTATGAGTCGTATTTTGTTGCTTCATATCAGCTGATAACAACGATGAGTTAGCATGTATATACCTATCAATAGCTGGCATAATTATTTATGAAATATAGGTACTTATTTTACTTCAAAAGCTGTAAATACAATCATCCAGCCAGTTCATCAAACCCTGTGAACAGCAAGTGAATGACCCAGCCGAAGCATTTATTTGTTTAAACCAGGTTCTACTGAACATAAATGTAAAATTCAATATAGATTTCATCTTCATTCTTTTAACTATGAAAATGTTTCACAGCTGTGTTATCATCCTTGCAAGACAAGGAACGTTGTTTGCGCAAACTGACTGAATTACAGAAATCTGTTTTGAATTGAGACTTCAGAATCTCGAATCGCAGCCGCTAACAAGATAACAAGAGCAATAGTAGAAGTGTTCATAGGATTAGTAATTTGAGAATTGGCACCAGATACAAGAATCCGTATTCTGGAGATCTCTCTTTATGTCTTTCTTCGTGCTTTTGATATCCTCCTTAGCATAGCAAGTGGGAAGTGAGATGTCTTTGCTCTTTAGATCTTCATTCAACAAGACCGCAATTGTCTGAATTTGAAATCAATGAAATAAAAGGAAATTTACATCCATATATATTTCCTAAGGTGTAATAACAATAATCTACGGATAATAATCCCAATGGTTATGGTTGCCATCATCTGGCCCCGGAAGCATATTCCCAAACTGTAACAGAGTACCTACCAGCCCTTCCCTGAATTAGCGGGAAGCCATATTATTTTAAAAGCTAACCACAGAATCTTCTCGAAAATACGTATCCAACACCCAAATGACCTACAGCTTACTCCTATGAACTAACCTAACCTAAAACAACCTACCCTGACCTAACCTAGGGGCATGGGAAAAAAAAAAAAAAAAAAAAAAAAAACTGGGGCTGGTGCGGTACCAGTAGTACACTATAATTCATGTAGATCTTCGACTCGGGGTCCTACGCAAAGTCCTTACTGTCAGGAACTACCATCTCGACCGTTATTTCAACGGAAAGAGTGTAGCACTACGCAGCATACCCTGACAGGAAGGCTTACGACGTCTGCTGACTTTTCCTTGGAAACTCAATACATTATGGGTTAACACAAGCAATTTGACTTATATCAGTAACTCACGAAAAATACTGAATTTCCTTTTACATTTGTGAGTTCATCTTATTTTCATTAGCCTGCGTCTGTGATGCTAAATTATGAAAAATTCATGATGAAGAAAAAGTGTTCATGAAGTTCTCTGTGATGAAAAAGTTATGAAATGACATTAAAATTAACTGAAAGCATATATATATATATATATATATATATATATATATATATATAATATATATATATATATATATACACGTATTATATAATACACATATATATATATATATATATATATATATATATATATATATATATATAAATATATATATATATATATATATATACGAATAAACTCTCATATTACCTGAACACCTTCCCTCAAGGACATTCTACCGACGTCCACACCTAAGTAGGAGGCTCCGACGAAGTAAGGCTTGTGGATGTAGAAGTACAACTCGCAGTAGGCGCCTTTGTAGTTGAAGGCACACTGACACTAGAGATAAAAAGTTAACTAAATTATTAAAAGAATTCAAGTTCAAGTTCAGTGAAGTTAATGTTATGTAGAAATTAGCTTTTAACCCTATATATATATATATATATATATATATATATATATATATATATATATATATATATATATATATATATATATTTATATATATAAAATCATGTCAGAGCTAGTACCTCTTCGGGGCCATTCATAAGGCGATGTATCAAGATTATTTGTCAGAAATATTATTAAAAATATGACTTTAGAGAAAAATGTCTAAATTTGCATGACAAATATATAGTGCTATATACAGCTGCATAAAAATGAGAGCTTGTATTTACGCTATCAACATTACAAGAAAAAATATCTATTAGATAATTGTATTAGAAACATACATATGAATAGGAGTGTTTACCAGTAGCAAAGGTTATTGGGTCTATTAGTTACTGGATAGATATGTGCCAAACTTTATTTTCATTTAATATTAATAAGTGGATAATGACGACCCTTTACTACATTTCCAATCATCAATTGCTCTCCAGTTCATATCCTTTAATCTCAAGTCTTTTGAACACAGATCGAAATTTGCTAAACTAATGTTTGCTTTTCAAGAACTGTACATTAACAAGCCTTGACTTCAATGAAAACACATAGACTCCAACATTCACGATGGTTATTTCTATGTTTTGAGTCTGTTCCATTGATCGCAACATCTCACACAAGCCTTTTAGGCAACATTTCCCTTCATCGATGTTCTTTCAAACGATTTTCCAATAATTCAACAAGCTGCAAGTTTTGTATAGCCGTCCCAGAATTCGATCCCCCTCAAGAAATGGGAAACGCACTCCCTCGTTATGATTTAATTTTTAAATTATCCTGATTTATATACATAGATTACATCTCAAAAGAGACAGCTGAAAGATTCTAAGGCATCATCAAGTGAATCATAAAATGTAAGTACAATTCGTAATATACAGAAAACCAAGCAAAGAATAATCATAATACAACAAAGGCAGAATTAAAGGCATAATAATAGAATGAAGGCAGAACCTATATTGATAATTTTTAGTTCATATCCGGCATAAATAAGCCGTTAACTACCTATTTATGATTATGGAATCTGCTTCATGTAAAAAATGTCGTTATCAGCAGTGGAGTCCGAGTTACATAAAGGAGAAGGATAAAAGCCAATGCAAAGCAACAGCTATTGTGAAACAAAATAATAAATGTCTAGAGGGGTGCTCGATCACCATTGAAAATCGTAATTTTCCCCGAAGACTCAAAAAAGACTTAAAATAATCTTCACAGAAATTTACGAAGTGAATCGTCGCAGGACAGACTTCCTTTGATAAGTGAACGTTTACGAAATGCAGTCACGTGATGGTCAAAACGCAGGTCTATCTTCACCGTGTTGGCGCTCGACTTACTGTAATTCCGTAGCTTAGTGATATTATCGTATATGAAGCATCTGTCGCTTCTTCGATTCAATCGAATTTTCGGACTAGCGACGTAGGTTCAACTACCTCCCTTCCTGCCTCGCACCCCTTGAATTAGGTACGAAAATAATCAATAAGTTGATTTAGGAGGAAGAAAATAAGCCTTCACTAATATCATTATCTTTCGTGCTTTCAGACTTTCAGTTATAGCGCCATCTTTGAAGCGCTTACTTTTCTTCTTAGATCACTGATTTTATTACTCTTACTATCTACTGTTCATAGGCTTCGCTATAATCATTTTTATTCTGTACAAACATTCCTTATGAAAATGGCAAGTGGGAGATCATTTGGATTGCATTCCTTTGCTCCATCTGTGTAACTGTAACATATTACAGTGTTACCATAATATACAGCTAACGTTTCCATGTAAGTTTTTCGTCTCGTCAGGTATCCTGAAATACTCAACAATAAAAGGGAATCATTGGAATGTATGAGGGCCGTGACGCTCGCTGAATTACCATATTCGTTCAGATATTTGCGGAAATCATCAGTTCATATATATATATATATATATATATATATATATATATATATATATATATATATATATATATATATATATATAATAATATATATCATAAGTAAGGGAAATTCATTGTGGACCTGTAACTCTGTTCCTGTTTAAGAGTGAGTTGGTAATTGCTGGTCGGGATAGCCATTACAGATGTGCAAATTTACCAGACTTGCATATGGTGGGGCAATCGAAATGAAAATTTACTGACCACTATTGTATTATACAGGTACAGCACGTTTCTTTACTTAGTTTTATAAACGCAGATCAAATACCAAGAAAGATTTTAGATTCAGTGCTTTCTTTTTCCTTTCATGATGCAAAAAACAAAAAAATTAAGATGCGCAATCACAGACACACGCATGAAACCCAGACGGCTATACACAAACATACAAGCTTGCAAAAGCATAACAAACAAAGAGTACAAGCGTAAAATGCTAAGACAACAGTCCCCAACATAATTAGTGAAAATATATTTAGACCTCTCCCATTAATTAGTAAACTGAAAATAAACACTCAAGACATTAAAAACTCAGTGATCTAAATTAACCTCTGTGACAAAACGTTAATTAATCTTAATACCCGTTATTTGCCAAACGTTAAATGTTCACGTTAAAAGACAAAATACTACAATATTCCAGTTATTTACGCCATTTGGTTGGCCCCCTTACACAAGTTTTGAAATGAGCATCTGTAGAGAAGTAGCACTGAACCTCTATATAAACGAACATTTTTAAAGAATCCCATGATTTGAAGAGAACAAAGACTTACTATTGAATGGCCATCAATGACAACACAAGTTCCACCGTTGAGGCAGTACGAAGACCCACACACTGCAGAGTCACCGCTGGGAGTTTCAGCAGTTCCTTCAGGAGTGGGAGGAGAGATGCCAGTTGCATTATCTCTTCCGGTAGGTCTAGTTGCCCCTGGAGACAGAGGTGTTGTATCGAACACTGGATCTTTCTTGCTGGGGCTCCCCGTCTGGTCCGGCTCTTCAATTTCTGTAGCAATTGTAGGAAACAGATCTCCATCTGGTTTCTCAGTCTCTGGTCTCTGCAAAGTTGTATCAGGAAACAAGGTGGTGAGGGAAACAGAAGTAGGACTACCCGACATATCGGTTTCAGTGCCCTCCACAAAGGAAGTTCTGTTTTCTGGTGATACCGTTGTATCAGATGGAACTAGAGGCACTTCTGGGGGTATAATGGAAACTGCTGTGGCAGTAGATGACGTTAAGTCTGTTGTGTCAACAGTACTTGTGTCATGCAAAGATTTCTCATCTGTGACTGTCACATTTAGAATGGACGTAACAGTGCTAAAGTCAACTTGATCAACATCCACATACTTTGTTGATGATGTTACTTCTGTGATATTCATTGTCTCTATGACCGTGGGTTGTGGAGATTCACTTGTTAAATTGGACTCAATGTCCTTGGTTAATTCTGTTGCTGGCTGACTGACTGTTATGGCTGTAGGCTGTGTCACTGTCAAAGAATCTGGGGTCTCTTTTTCTGGGAAAACTTGTGTTGCTATGGTATCATTGAGTAAAGGATATTCAGTATATCCTATGGTATCTGTCGTTGTACTTGAAATAGATGTTGTAAAAGAAACTGTGTCATTAGCACCAGCCAGATCTGTAGTGACTGAGTCATTAGATGTCTTATCATCTGCCTCAAGAGAAACACCTATTGTTACATGTTCCGTTGTAAATGAGTCATTTTGCACTGGAATGTCTGTAGTGAATAATGTACTGATTAATGTAGTGAAGTTTGTCGCAACCGTTCCTAAATCACTGACTTCTGTTGCAGAAGTTATATTATAATCAAAGATGTCTCCTGTAAAGTAATCTCTGTCAGTGGTGACCATATCTGTAGCATTAAAAGGAGTTGCGTCAGTTGCAGATACATTGTAAACTGGCACAGGACTTGTGGAGGATGACTCTTGTGTAGTATCTACTGAACTCGAGATATTTGGCAACACTGTTTCCCTTGTTGAAATCTCTGGTGAATATGCTCGTTCAGTAGTTACAGTTGACATATTACCAAAAACGGAAGTAAATGAATCAGTATACACTAATGTTGTATTATCAGTAACCTGTGTTGAATCTAAAGTCTGATTCATATCGAGAGTGTATCCTAAGTCTGGTTGTACTGTAATTGTTGCGTTGTATGGTGTCACAGATTCTGGGGTTGAAGTAAATGTTTTGTTATATATTAATAAATCAGGTGGTACCGTGACTGTTTCAGTGTAAGGTGTTACCAAATCTGGTGGTACCGTGACTGTTTCATTATAACCATCAAGTGGGATAGAAGTGACATTATCTACACCATATGCTTCCTCATCTGTTACCGTGAAGTTATATGATTCTGTAATTGGCGACAGAGTTATTTCTGTTTTTGTGTCTATCCCTGTCTCATTAAGAGGAGTCACGAGCCCTTCCTCAAATGTAACGTTAGAAAAAACAGTAATGCTATCTGTAGTCGTAACATTGAGAATATAACCATCATCAGGCGTTGGCAAAGGCAAAGCTGTTGACAAATCAACAAAATCAACTGAAATACTAGTTGTACTAACTTCGTCTAATTTCTTATCTGTGACATTCACATCAAGCACTGAAACCTCTGTCGTCATAGGTTCTTCTGTACCAGTAAAGTTTGCGCTATCTATTGGAATGTAAGCTGTAGTAGACACACCAGGGTACTCAGAAGCTATAGTTCTATTATCTTTTGTCGAAATCACTTCTGTTGCATTGTCAATGTATACATATATTTCTGTCTCATTTTCAGGCACTAATGTTGTTTTAACACCTTCAGTAGTTACACTAATGGTATCTTCTACACTGATTGTCTCATTATCATATGTTGGCATTAGGGGAGTAGTGGCTACAGGTTCCTCAGTTTCAAGAGTTTCCTCCTCAGGTCTATAGGTTATGTTGTCATAGAGACTGATTGTAGGGTAAGCAGTTACATCTACGAAGACAGACGGGACAATATCTAGCGAGCTACTAACAACACTCAACACAGGCGTAGGCTCAAGGGGAACTACTGGAAGAGTAAAAGTAGGCGTACTCACGTCGAAATCTGACACAAGAGACATTGAAAGAATCTCAGGTGAAGGTGTTGAGTAAGGTTCTTCAAGCACCTTAGTTGCTTCTATGTCTGGCAGTGATGTTGATGTCATAAAATATTCTGAAAACACAGATGGAAATTCAACTTCAAAAGCTGTTGAGGAAGCTAAGTCCGGAAGCACTGGCGTTGTTTCCACTTTATAAGACTCACTCCACATAACTGTTGACAGAAAGAAACTCTCGGAGGGAAAAAGGGGAGTAGTCACGATAGATTCACTCCATACCACGGTAGGTTGGTAAAAGCTGGGGTAGGGGAGAATGGAAGCAGAATAATAATCATCTGAAGCATAAGGCACACTGGCAGTGAATGTTGGCGAGACAGAAGGCAACTCTTTGGCACTAAGAACAGAAGACAACGACGGGAAATCTTTCGGTTCCCTTACTGTCGATAGAAAAATACTCGTCCTAAAATCATAGCTAGGAGTCACCTCATCACTTGCATAGAAAAAATCAAATAAACTCGAGGCACTTGTTGCGTAAGGTATGAAATCCATAGTGGCTGTGGGGATGATGCTAAGGTCAACTTCCCATGTTCCATCAGTACCATTCTTTGGCTTGCTAACATTGAACCAGTGTGGAAAGAGATCCTTAGTATCATCAATTGGCTCAAAGGGTTTTCCATCATACCATGACGGAAGAGGGTCGCAGTCTAGACCATCTGATGTTGTAATGCACTGGCAGAGTTCCCCTGAAGCAGAACTAGGGCAACTGCAGCGGAAACTGTCCACACCATCTATGCAAGTGCCTCCGTTCAAGCACCTGAAACAAAGTAAAAATGAATCAGCAAAATCTGTGATCACAATAATCATCATACAGGAATAAAATAAAACTGAAAGCAGAAAATTTGCCAGTTCTTGCATCAACCTTGAAATAATTCAGTTATGTTGCACGCTTACAAGGGTGCCAAAAGCACATTATAACACTAAAGCTCTACTCAGTTTTTTTATTTTGCAAAATGGCTATGTCTGAAAATTACCTGGGGGCATAAGGAAGGCAGTCATTGTACTGAAGATGGCACTTAGATCCGTGGTAATCAGGCACACAGTAGCAAGTAGCATTATTATTTTCCATGACACAGAGGGCTCCATTCTCGCAGGGACTATCTTCACAGAATACTACAGCCTCCTCACACAGATCCCCTGTGTAGCCTGGTTCAGAAATTTCAAAATTAAAGGTCATCTACACTGGTAAGCGAATGAAATACGAGTGAGACCTGGCGAAGACTATTTGCATGTTTTCGTGTAACAAATTCTTATCACAGAAACATATCTGATATATGAAACCATCAGTATAACATGAGTGTTACTACTGATCCAATTTATAAGACTATGTCTCATGAAAGCAAGTGCTACAAAACTCCACTAAAGAGAGTATCTTGACACTTTTAGCATAGTTACCCAAAAAATTTGCGCCCTTTGTCATTCGAAAACAACTTTCTTACAATGCACGTTTGTGACAAAAGCTACAGAGAATTAAACATACTGCATACAGATCCAGACTCGATCCAAATTACGGTAACATCTAATTAAAAGTTTCATGGATCTTAAAGAATCTCTCTCTCTCTCTCTCTCTTGTGAGGCTTCTATATCTAGAAGTGGGCAATTCCGTTACTAAAGCTCTATCTCCCTCACTCTCTCAAGATTTTAAAAAAAATTCGTAACTTCGTGACTTTCATAATCTGATTTCTACATTACCAGCCGAATCAACCTGATTCCAACCGTAACGACCATTACCAACCGAACTGACAAGCGCAAGCAAAGCTGCCTGGCGTGTTGATACAAACGCCTGCGTTGTAACACGGGGTCGTCAGACACTCGTCGACATCTTTGGCGCACCACCTTCCTTGCCATCCTGAAGAAGGAAAACGAACAAATGTAAGTACACCGATAAACGAATAATAATAATAATAATAATAATAATAATAATAATAATAATAATAATAATAATAATCATAATAATAATAAATAATAATAATAATAATGAATAATAATAATATAATAATAATAATTAATAATGATAATGGAAGTTACTAACAGGTATCATCAGTGAAAGGCTATACAACTACCTAGAGGAGACAAACACCATCCCCCACCAACAGAAAGGCTGCAGAAGGAAGTGTAGGGGCACAAAAGACCAGCTCCTGATAGACAAAATGGTAATGAAGAACAGTAGGAGAAGGAAAACCAACCTAAGCATGGCATGGATAGACTATAAGAAAGCCTTCGACATGATACCTCACACATGGCTAATAGAATGCCTGAAAATATATGGGGCAGAGGAAAATACCATCAGCTTCCTCAAAAATACAATGCGCAACTGGAATACAATACTTACAAGCTCTGGAATAAGACTAGCAGAGGTTAATATCAGGAGAGGGATCTTCCAGGGCGACTCACTGTCCCCACTACTCTTCGTAGTAGCCATGATTCCCATGACAAAAGTACTACAGAAGATGGATGCCGGGTACCAACTCAAGAAAAGAGGAAACAGAATCAACCATCTGATGTTCATGGACGACATCAAGCTGTATGGTAAGAGCATCAAGGAAATAGATACCCTAATCCAGACTGTAAGGATTGTATCTGGGGACATCAGGATGGAGTTTGGAATAGAAAAATGCGCCTTAGTCAACATACAAAAAGGCAAAGTAACGAGAACTGAAGGGATAAAGCTACCAGATGGGAGCAACATCAAACACATAGATGAGACAGGATACAAATACCTGGGAATAATGGAAGGAGGAGATATAAAACACCAAGAGATGAAGGACACGATCAGGAAAGAATATATGCAGAGACTCAAGGCGATACTCAAGTCAAAACTCAACGCCGGAAATATGATAAAAGCCATAAACACATGGGCAGTGCCAGTAATCATATACAGCGCAGGAATAGTGGAATGGACGAAGGCAGAACTCCGCAGCATAGATCAGAAAACCAGGAAACATATGACAATACACAAAGCACTACACCCAAGAGCAAATACGGACAGACTATACATAACACGAAAGGAAGGAGGGAGAGGACTACTAAGTATAGAGGACTGCGTCAACATCGAAAACAGAGCACTGGGGCAATATCTGAAAACCAGTGAAGACGAGTGGCTAAAGAGTGCATGGGAAGAAGGACTAATAAAAGTAGACGAAGACCCAGAAATATACAGAGACAGGAGAAAGACAGAAAGAACAGAGGACTGGCACAACAAACCAATGCACGGACAATACATGAGACAGACTAAAGAACTAGCCAGCGATGACAATTGGCAATGGCTACAGAGGGGAGAGCTAAAGAAGGAAACCGAAGGAATGATAACAGCGGCACAAGATCAGGCCCTAAGAACCAGGTATGTTCAAAGTACGATAGACGGAAATAACATCTCTCCCATATGTAGGAAGTGCAATACGAAAAGTGAAACCATAAACCACATAGCAAGTGAATGCCCGGCACTTGCACAGAACCAGTACAAAAAGAGGCATGATTCAGTAGCAAAAGCCCTCCACTGGAGCCTGTGCAAGAAACATCAGCTACCTTGCAGTAATAAGTGGTTCGAGCACCAACCTGAAGGAGTGATAGAAAACCGATCAGGCAAAGATCCTCTGGGACTATGGTATCAGAACGGATAGGGTGATACGTGCAAACAGACCAGACGTGACGTTGATTGACAAGGTCAAGAAGAAAGTATCACTCATTGATGTCGCAATACCATGGGACACCAGAGTTGAAGAGAAAGAGAGGGAAAAATTGGATAAGTATCAAGATCTGAAAATAGAAATAAGAAGGATATGGGATATGCCAGTGGAAATCGTACCCATAATCATAGGAGCACTAGGCACGATCCAAGATCCCTGAAAAGGAATCTAGAAAAACTAGAGGCTGAAGTAGCTCCAGGACTCATGCAGAAGAGTGTGATCCTAGAAACGGCACACATAGTAAGAAGAGTGATGGACTCCTAAGGAGGCAGGATGCAACCCGGAACCCCACACTATAAATACCACCCAGTCGAATTGGAGGACTGTGATAGAGCAAAAAAAAAAAAAAAAAAAAAAATAATAATAATAATAATAATAATAATAATAATAATAATAAAAATAATAAGAAGAAGAAGAAGAAGAAGAAGAAGAAGAAGAAGAAGAAGAAGAAGAAGAAGAAGAAGAAGACTGTGGCGTTCTGTCACCAAAAATCAGATGGCATAATTTTCTCTTTTTATTTCAGTGTTTCTTTTTTCTTGTTAAACAATCCAGTTTTATCAGAGAATTTAAACTGAAAACAGTGAAATCTGTTGAATTTAAATAAACTGTGTGGTAAGAATAAAGCGACGACAAACTTGACTGTAGAGCGGAAGATGGAATAAGATAGAGAACATTTTATCGTTAATAGACCTTCATCCAGAGCAATTAAACGGATATTTTCACATTCCAGGTTTACGTGTTTCTTGAAATCAGCTGGCCGTGCTCTCTGACTTAATTAACACATAGGCCGATAAAATTTTCAATAAAGTAGGATTACGATTCTAAAGCATTCTAGGTCAGAAGCTGAGCTTTCTGATTATAATTTGCAAAGTGTATACAAATACAGCACCTCCTAGAATGTGCTGCTGTACTTAAAAGAATCACACTAAAAAAAATGCTGCGTTAGCTCTTAAACTAAGCTCTTAGTGGCGTATTGAAATTGGAAAGCTTTGTGCCACAGAAGTGAGGCAAAATCTTCTTGAAACCAAAAACCAGAAATGTCTCCCGTCCAAACGCACATCACTGAGTACACCAACACCAGCCTTAGGGGATCGGTTGCAGGGGGAGACGCTGGCGATATGTCGACGCTATAAAATGTAGA